>NW_027040963.1:465000-521788 GCF_037179485.1 Ochlerotatus camptorhynchus
AACTCAGCCACTCTGCTGTAATCCTTTTGGAATTGAAGGTCACAAATCAGTGAAAACTACATTGCGATCAATCAACAAAAATCATGTAGCGGCTTTACACATGAGTGGTATGGTATGGCTCACACAAAAAATGTATTTGTGCACAAACTGTCGTGTAAAATTGTCAAAAATCAATATACCGCAGGTTCCCAAAGCAACTATTCCGGAAGGCGGATCTGACCAAAACAATTTGCCACTGCCTTCGCCATTGTCATCTCCGATTTTTTCTAACCATACTCTTTCATCGGGAGAATCTGTTGAACATTTGTTAAACAAAGAAAGAATTGAAGCTCTTGCCATTTTTTGGGGAATATCCATCAATAAAAAAGTATCAAGACTGGATGCTTCAAGTAGTAACTACAGAGTCTCTACAGTTAGAGAGATATACTCAGAAATTTTAACCTCAATAAATACATGGTTTCCTGATGAAGTAACTTATACGACTGATGACTTTCAAGCACTTCTTTCAAATTTAAAATCAGCTTTTTCAATAGCTGATAATACTCAGAAAAAGATTGAAATACTCAAGTTGTTACCAAAAAACTGGTCATTCTTAAAAATTAAATCTATGTTTGAAGGAGCAACAAAGCACATGATTTCTGAATCCAAACTAAATGTTTTGGGAATCCAAACGCTCTCAAAACCTGGAGGCCGGTGCATAATTTAGACGTGCATGATAAAATTGTTAATTTTTATCTCAGGGATGATATTAGTCGTCCATTTCCAGGATTTATCAGATACAATTTCTATCAAATTTGTTTCAAAAGCGTCTTTTGCTTGCTCCATTGGGTGAATAACACAAACAATATTTGGAATTATGCGGAAACGATGAAGAATCTATTTCATTAACATCATTTTGGAAAAATCAACCTAAACAATGTATTTATACCAAGGATTCATCGGCTATGAATGTTTGCGTTTGTATGATACACGAAAACATGAAATTTATGATAGATGCACTAAAGAAAACCGCTTGTTTTGAAAATTCAGGTACGAAAAAGATTCGAAAACCTTATTGATAAAGAAAATAACATGTACCGAAAGCACTGAAGCTTGTTTACTGCGATCTTGCGATCAATGCAACTCGGAAAATATGGTTGAGTTTGTTGCAGAGCGTTTTGACCTAAAAAATATCGATCAAATAAAATACTATTTTTGGACAACATCCCCACGATATGAAATAATTTGTAAAGAAGACGAAGCTAATTACTTCTTAGAATGTTTGGTAGCTCAGATGGAAAAATTTGTCATTCATCAATTCAAAGTTGAACAACAGACAAAGTTTATTAGAATGAAGAAGGAAACGCTGGTATCACAAAAAGAAATTATGTGCCAATTAGATTTTGCTGAAAATTATTCGTGTGTAATCCAAGATGCTATTCAAAGTCATTATTTTGTGCGACCTCAAGTAACGATTCATCCTTTTGTTGTTTACTACAATAATGGATAAGTTCTTAAAATTTTATAGTCATATTAGATATAAAAAAACACAACACAATTTCTGTTTATGCTTTTCAGAGGAAATTGTTACCTATTTTAAAAGAAAAGTTTCCAGATCTTGAAAAAAAATATTTATCTTTCGGATGTCTGTGCAGAACAATATAAAAATAAGTCAAATTTTAAAAACTTGTGCTGTCACGAAAAGGATTTCAATGTTAGACATCAGTTCAAGAAAGATTGGGAATTCATCTTTGCTACTGATGATGATTATATAGATGCCGAAAATTTACTACAAGAAAGGTTTAGTAATCTTATAACGATTCCAGGAACAAAGAAATATCATGAATTTATCCCGAAAGACGAGCGAAGCATTTATGCTAGTAAATATTCCTCTTTCCAATCAGATCGAGAAAATAAATCTTGCTTTCCTCTCGATAATACGAAGAAACGGAAGGCTTCAAGCAATGGAAATCGTAGACAAAACTCGCGTTCGAAGAAAATTGTTAATTATTGTGAATAAAGTAAAAAGTAGAATTAGAAAGAATTGTAATTTTGTCACCGTAATTTTTCTTGTTGTTTTTTTTTATAATTTCAGTTAATGCATGTGTTGGTTTCTAACGCGAATTATGGTAATTGGATTACTAATATTAGGTTAAAATAGGCTAAGTCAGGTTAAGTTTTCCTTTCCGTCTTCTCTGTGTGATCGTGTTTATTTATATGGATGAAAAGGAATGAATGGATATGCGTGTACAAGAGTGAGTGGGTTCTAATCCCGAGTACGCCGCGGGTAATCGGTTTCTCAAAGTTAACGTTAGAATTAAGATAGGTTAAGGAAGGCTCGAAAAAGAAGAAAAAAATTGAAAAGCGGAACAATAACGATTGTTAAACATTGATTTCAAATGTTCAATAAAAAAATAAAATAAAAATCAGATGGTAGTCTATTTACTCAATAAAACAAAAGGTAAAATACATCACTCCTAAATTTTTACCAGTGAAAGATATGAAGCTTCCAAGTATTAAAAAATACAATTGGAAAATTTTTCATCACTTTAAAAATGGGTTTTTCTTATTTCCTTTGCTTTTTTTTATTTTTCCTCCAGTGTGAAATTTTTTGTAAGAAACCTTTTTGTGATTACATTTCAAATTAATTGCTGAGATAATTTCCTTACAACTTCACAAAACAAGTTTGTTTCTACGATGCTCAGTAAATTTTCAAAATATGTAAAGGTTCAGGATAATCAGAAAAGCTAAATTATAGTGTTAGTGTTTTATTCATAACTCAACAACGGTGAATGGTGCAAAGGCCTCAAATTCCAATATCAATCTGAGTAAGAAATTAACCAGTAATAGACCCCCATACGGTAGGAGCAAATACACAACTTAACAGCAGCAGTGACAATGTCGCACATTTCCAGGGTCAGTTGTTTATAAACAGTTGCTACCGCGTCGTCAGCGATGCGCGCTGGCTTAACTAGGTGCTTCGAGAAAGGTCAAAGTAAACATTGGTGAGTAAGCATCCTACATAGCCGTTCCTACCGCGAGGAGCATTAATTCTTGTTAAAAAAACAGACACCGACTTTCCAAGAGAAAAACTATCTGTCTCGCTTTATATGTACATACTGGAGAAAAACTATTGTGTAGAGTTTAAGTAACAAATTCATGTATAAAAGGTTTCGAAGAATAAAGAATCGGGGGCAGTTGTTCTGATGAGTTTATTATCCGAGGTTTGCTAGGTGCGGACGAGCACAGTTCCAACCTCAGGATAACTGATTCATCAAAGAGCTTTTTTCATACAGTAGAAATGGAATTGAACTGTCTTTCATTTTACGGAGAAAGAAAGACCACGCGAGTTGTTGCTCTACGTTGGGCACTTCAACACGGGAGTGAAACATGGATGCGCAACGGAGTATGGGCGCTTCATCTGGTGACAGCGGAAACTAAACCGCTATTTTCAAGTGTTGGAACGCCAAAATTTCGACTGGCTAAAATCAGTAAGTGTTAAAAAACCAAAAAGTGACTTTGATTAAATTACAAAAAAGGAAAAAGTGAACTAGTGATTAATAAAGAGTACAGCACATTGGTGCACATCTGGTCAACTATAAAGATATGGGGACTTCATCTGGGAACTTCATCGCAGACTCAAGAAGGAATAACCCTGATCCTGCTCCTGATAGGGTGAGTACACAGTTAAAAAAATAAATAAAAAAAAAATGTGTGTTCTGATACATTATCGTATTATAAATATTTTACGCGTACAATATTATAAATAGTATACATTTCATCTTTGTAAGCAACATTTCTTGCAAGATGATTAATGCTTAATCAACCACTTTAAGGGAACGTTAAATTAATTTAAACAAATTTAAAAGGCCAACAGGCAAAGTTGATTAACAAAGCACAAAACATGAAAAAATAAATAAAATTTGTCTTGAATTTACGCTGAAAGCGGTTTTGATCCAATTAAATTCGCGAAAAGGCAAGATAATAGCAATATCCATAATTTAATAAGAGACTGAGAAACAGTCGCATTTTTTCTCGTTTGCTTCGAAAAACAAACAAAAAATGGCAGAGTTCCCAACTGAAAGAGCTATTCAATGCATTCCAGAGTTCAGAGGCGCGGCCTCAGAATTACGATCGTTTTTATACCAGTGCGATTTCTTCGCTAAGAAATTGCCAGTAGAAGAATCGCATGAACCTTTAATTCAGGTAATTTTGATGAAATTGAAAGATCCGGCATCAGGGTATTTCAAACGCATTTATGCGGAAACATGGCCCGAAGTGAGAATTAATCTCGAAAGAGAATTTGGGACAAATGTTAAACTGGAAGAAATTTTTCAGAAAATCGAAACTTTGGAACAAGGACCAAACGAATCCTTTCAAGATTACAAAGATAGGGCATTAACGTTAAAAGAACACGTGGATGAATATGAAGAAAACAATGCCAAAGACAGAGAGTCATATGCACTACGGAATTTGAGGATACATTTTTTGGGAGGTTTGAAAAATAGAAACTTGAAAAATATGGCAAAATCACAGAAAAATAACACCTTCAATGAACTAGTCAAATATTTACAGGAAGAGTGTATCTACGAAAAACAAATTGAGGATATCGAAAAAAGACTTCAGTGTATTCACATCGCTGAAAAATCAAAATCACAAAGGAACCGAAATAATTGGGATAATCATGTCAATCAACCCAAATATTTTAACCAGTATCAACGAAACCATCAACAAAACAATTCGTTTGATAGAAAATTCGGATCTCATAGAGATTTTCCGAATAATTTCGTTAGGTCTAATCAAAGGCCGTTCAATGGAAATCAAAATGTTTACAGGGGCACGAGTTGCGAATACCAAAAAAATAATAATTTTAGCAGAAATATGAACAACAATAGTTCACCGAATAGGTCAGACAATTACAACAGGAATGATAACGGAAACTACAACAGAAATTACCAAGGTGAATACAGCAATAGATACAATGACGAAAACGGCAGAGAGAATTTCAGTATCAGAGATAATTTCAACACAAGACATAAAAAACTAAAATTCGGGAATCCTGGAAAGACACATGTTACAGATTCCCAATGTTTTCACGCTGGGATAAAATTTGACCCAGTCATTACAACAAAGCATAAATATCCAATGTTCGGCGGAAATAACGGGGATTTCTACTGGTATATGTCAACAGCAGAAAACCCGGAGTTCTTTTGCAGATACTATTTTAACACAAGTAAAACCGAAAATTTTATGCATAAAAGTATAGCATTGAAAGTGGGAGCAAAACTGATAAACCCACTTAGTGTGGCATATACTGAGATAGACGGAGAAGAAGAAGAATCATTTGGAGACATTTGGGTCAATTTAAAAATAGGCAGAAGTAACATACCAATAAAATTTAACTTAGTTAATAATTTAGCTGTACCAGCCACAATAGGCACAGCATTCGCAAGAGATCATATCGAAAGTATAGGTGGGAGCTTCAGATTTGCAATCTTCGAAAGCTTCTCTCATCCTATAAATAAAAAATATATTGATTATATACATAGAGAAAGTAGTGTGAAAGACATTAAACGATATGTGGAAATTGAACCATACGTTTTTAAAAAGGACATGGTAGGAATTACAGCGGATGAAAATATAATTGAGAGAAATAAGGAGCTCTCAAGTAAAAATAGTCATGAAATAGAATTTAATTTTCATGCAATAATGGGAAACAAAATAAAAATAAGCAATATAATAACAGCGAATCACCCCTTTATAATATAATATCAAATAAAATAGCACTTAAAAAAATCTATTCGAGAGATAACTTATTTTTTGTCGAGATACCTACATCTAATAACCCCGCATATAGGCTGAGATGTTTACTCGATACAGGTTCATCAGTAAATCTGCTCAGATATGAAGCAGTCAAATCGCTAAGAATAGACCAAGTAAATACAAATGATACTATATCAATAGCGGGAATTGGAGGAAATACAAAAACAATGGGATCAGTTAATATAGGTTTAATCATAGGAAACATAGTATTCCCAGCAAAATTTCATTTAATGACACATTTATTAGTACCATGTATACTCGGAGGAGAGTTCCTTCAAAAACATGTAGCACAAATTGGAAGAAATTTTGAATATGCTATTTTTGAGCTTGACACTTGCAAGAAAAACTATAAGGAAGACGAGTGTAAAGATTTTACACAAGTCCATACATTCAATGGAATGGAAATAGATGACCCGTTGGAAAATGATTTTTATCATGAAGAATATAATGAAGAAGGAAGTGAATATGACGACAGAGAAATGTTGGATTTAAATGCTGACATAGACTACGATATTGTCAAATACAAAAATATTAAAATGCTTCAAGGACACGAACGATATAATAAAATCTTCGAACAGATCGAACTTAATCATTTATCACGAAGCGCTTTAGAATCAATTGAATCAATTTTAAGTAATTTTAGTGATGTGTTTTTTCTTGAGGGTGATAAACTGACCCATACAGATGCGGCAGTGCACGAAATAGAAACTTCAACGAACGTACCCATTAATAAACGGCAATACAGATTCCCAGAAGCAACAAAAAAGCAAATTAATGAAGAAATCGAAGAAATGTATAGGCAAGGGATCATCAGACCAAGTAAAAGCCCGTGAAATGCACCAGTCTTGTGTATACCAAAAAGGGACTTGGATGCAGCTGGAAATAAGAAATATCGAATTGTAGTGGACTTTAGGGCTTTAAATTTGATAACTAAGCCTTTTGTATATCCAATTCCACTCATCAATGAAATCATGGATAATCTTGGAGATAGTGTATATTTTTCAACATTGGATTTAAAGTCGGGATTTTATCAAATCCCAATCGATCCAAAAGATGCCGCTAAAACAGCCTTCTCAACCCCAAAAGGACACTTTGAATTTACAAGAATGCCTATGGGATTAAGGAATAGTCCATCAACTTTTCAAAAATTAATGAATACGGTACTATACGAAATCGGAGATGTTCGAGCCGTTGTTTATCTGGATGATGTCATCATTTCAGGAAGAACAATCGAAGAACATAATGAAAACTTATATAAAGTGTTGCAAGGACTACGCAAACATAATTTAAAATTGGAACCGGTGAAATGCAAAATTTTGAAAACAGAAATCAAATATCTTGGTCATATAATAAATCAATATGGTATAAAACCAACCAAAGAAAATGTAGAAAGTATACAAAAGATGAAAAGTCCATCTACAGTGAAAGATGTTCGATCATTTTTAGGTACAATTAATTTTTACGGAAAATTCATTCCCAACATTGCAAAGTACAGGAAACCTTTGAACGATTTATTGAAGAAGAATGTAAAATTTGTATGGACACGTGAATGTGAGGAAGCTTTCGAAATGCTTAAAACATGCCTCATATCTGAACCTTTGTTAGTAAGGCCTAATTATGAGGATACATTTGTCATCACCACAGATGCTAGCAATTACGCGATAGGAGCGGTGTTATCTAATGAGAAAACTGTCAATAGACCGATCGCCTTTGCGAGCAGGGCATTAATAGGTGCAGAAAGTAGATACCACACAATCGAGAAAGAATTATTAGCGATCGTTTGGGCGGTTGACTATTTTAGACATTTTATATTTGATCAAAAATTCATTGTTTACACGGATCACAGGCCTCTAATTTCAATTTGGCGGTTAAAGGAAACGTCACCCACATTAACAAGACTGCGACTTAAGCTGCAAGGTCTTAAATGTGATATACGCTACAAACAAGGGAAAGAGAACATTGTTGCAGACTTTTTGTCAAGGCTACCATGCACGAAGGAAAACAAAAACGTCAACCAGATTCAACCAACAAGTTATTGTCAGGGGCAATCAAGGTTACAACGTTGTAAGGTTAAAAAAGGTAGCATAGACATTAAGAATCAACAACATACGTCGGTAGAACAAGAGCAGGTAATTGCAGTCGTTACGCGACAGCAGCAAAGAATGCAGAGGCAGACAACCCAAACAAAAATAAACAACAAGCGATCAAGCGATTCCACTGACCAATATTTGAGAACTGACCAACCTCAAAGGGACTCAGTTTTTAATGAATTAGTTAACATGGATATAAGTGACAATGGAAACACCACAAAGAAAGATGATAACCACAACTTATACAATGATTTTAAAGCAAGCGTAGAGCAATCATTAGTAAACACAGATGAACTTTTGATTTCAGGGAAATTAACTAATGACTCAGCAGATGCTACATTAGTTATATTAAATAGTAGATCAGCCTACAAGGAAATTTCAACTCTGTGTAATTTACCACATGGATTGAAGGATTATGATAAAAATGGAATTATAAATATACCAAACGAAAAGATTACAGGATTGATTATCGAGGGGAAAAATAACTCTTTGCTCAATGGTAAAAGTTTCCTAAAGAAACTCAATAGGAGCTTTATGGAAGGTCCTGACTATCTAAAGCAAGCAAAACATGTCCATATATTATCATTTCGCAAAATAAAACAGTTTGAAGTATTACAAATGATACAATTCATATCATGGAAATTTGATAAGAAAATGTCTTTGTACAATGCAGACTCTGAACGTATCCAAATAGAGGGTGAAGAAATCGAAACAATTTTACGAGAATTTCATGACGCACCCCTAGGTGGACATGTAGGAGCAAAACGTATGCGAAAGAGAGTTGGATCTCTTTTTACATGGAAAAATATGAGACGAGACATTGAAGATTATGTAAGAAAATGCGATTCGTGTCAGAAAAACAAAATTTGCAAGTCCAACAAAATACCAATGAAAATTACTACAACAGCTACAGAGCCGTTTGAAAAATTATTTATGGATATCGTTGTTTTACCCGAATCGGAATGGGGTAATAAATACGGATTAGTCGTTCAAGATGACTTAACCAGATATTTAATTGTCGCATGTATGGAAAATCAGGAAGCACAAACAGTAGCAAGAACTTTTGTCGAAAATGTGATCTGCAAATTCGGGTGTCCAAAAGAAATAGTGACAGATCAAGGTGCGAACTTCATGAGTAACCTCATGAAAAACATATGTAAAATTTTGAAAATTAAAAAAATCAACACAAGTGCATACCATCCACAGGCTAATTTAGTGGAACGTTCAAACAGAGAGTTGAAAACCTATTTACGACAATTTATTGGAGGGAATCAAAGAACATGGGACCAATTGATACCATACTTCAACTTTGAATACAATACAACGATAAACTCTTCAACAAATTACACCCCATTTGAGTTATTATATGGACGAAAGGCAAAAATTCCCACATCCATTTATAGAAAAGGTAATTCCACAATGGACTATCATGATTACGTTGGTGAAATGAAGAGTATTTTGAGCAACATTCATTATAACGCAAGAGAAAACTTGAAAATATCGAAAGAAAAGCGGAAGGTTCAATATGACAAAAATTCAAATCAATGGCAACCAATGTGGGGAGATTTAGTTTTAGTGCAATCAAACCCTATGGGGGTAGGACAAAAACTACAGAGTATGTGGCGTGGCCCATACACAGTAATGGAAATTCCTAGTGAACAAACCGTGGTAATACAGAATGGGAAGAAATTAGAAAAAATCCACGTCAATCGTATAAAGCGATACAATGATTAATCAATGAACAATGAAAAGTACGCGGAACAAATTCGTCAGTACCGACAAATAATTATTTATTTATCGATTATTATATACATAATATTTATATTATAATTAAGAACAGAGAGACACACATATTAAAATAACAATTAAAATTTGGATGTTACTCCAGGAGATGGCTATGAAAATGGAAAGAATACTGCGAGCAAATAATAAAAATATTAGTGAAAAAAAAGAAGTGATAAACTGTAGCTAATATATAAGAGGGATACATGGAATGTTTGTGAGAGAGTGCGTTAGACAAGGGAAGACGTTCCCGGAACGAATGATGTATATGGTGATGATTAAATTGAATAGTAATATAAACAAATAATAAGAATAAAAATCGAATGGATATTATTGACTAAATGATAATGACCCCGGGGTATGTATATATAAAATTAAGTATTGTTATTTGAAAATGAATTTATGGAATAACCAGAATGATAAGAGACAATTGAAAATTGTAAAGAAAAAGTATATATTAAATTTCAATTGGGATTAATAAGGAATTGAACAAAATGTTCAAAACATGCATATATGGAGATGGAAACATAAAAGCGAAGCTTCAGATAAAGTTTCAAGAAAATGAAAACAAAGGTAAAATCATATATAGTTAATAATAGTAGACAGTATTTTCTAATATAATTAGTGATGAAACCATTTCAAAGAGATACAAAAAATTTCGACCTATATGTAATGCATGAAGTAATTGAATGATTCAGCTAATAAAACAAATGTATTCATCAAAAAAGAGCAAAATATTTTGCAGTACGATTTTGAATGGATCGAAGAGCAAAGGATTGACATTACAGCACACAATATGGGTTAAATTACTGAAAAACAGTTTCAGATTCATACAATAATTTCATAAAAAAAAAGAGAAAATTAACACGATGAAAAATAATACTTATGACAATGGAAAAAAAAACGGTGAAAAACAGGATCAAAGTGGACAAGAATATTTTACCTGCAAAGCGCTTTGGACTAACTGTGCACTAGAATCTCACAGCGAGATTGAATACAAAACAATTTTGAACGGAAAATACCGTCAAAACACAGCATTAATATACTGTAAATGATCCCAGAGTCTCAAATGATGTTACGATTGACAATTTATTAAAGGCCGTTTTTTTTTTACAGACCGTTACAGATGTGGAGATGAACAATTGGACAATGGCATTCGAAATCCAGAATGCACGAGAATTTATGAATGAGTCTAACTGAAATTTAAGTTTACTTACAGATACCCACCGTTTCCACTCAATTAGCGAAGACGAGCACTTGCAGTAATTTGGCCACTTACAAGACATTAATTGAATTGACTAAATAAAAAGTTAAACGTATGGCCAGAGGAACCTGGAACAGAGCATAGATGAATCGAATTACAGATACGTACCGTTTAAACCTCATTAGGAGAAAGAGAGTACTTGCTGCAATTTCATGACGTAGCCATTCAGATGCTTTGATTAATTGGTGAGTTACAACTACAGACAAAAAGAGTTAAACGAAGTAACAGAAAAAGTAGGGTAATAAAATAAAAATACTAGCAAAACATGATGAAAGATATCAGAATAAGAAGTATGACACAAAGGAACAAAGTTAAGAGTAAAACAAGAAGTGTAATATCGACAATCAGATAAAAATGTTCAGTTAAAGTAATTAATTCTGAATTTGTTTGCAGAAAATAGATAGCATACTGATTATTTATTGTGTGAAAATATTGATGAAAATATGAAATTGAAAAAAATAAGAGCAGCAAGCAACTAATGAAGAATATTATTAATCATATCTGTCAATGATATCAAAGTATGTAAACCAAGTTAAAAAAAAATAATTATAGTTGATTCAAAAGATGAGTAGAAAATAATTTGAATATACCAAAGTTATAGTTTAATGAATGTTTTAGAGTGAAATTGATAAAAAAAAATTATCTAAAAGAAAATTATTGGTGATACAGTGAAAAAGGGAAAATTGATTTTGAATATCCTTGGATGTACCAGGTGGCGAATCTCAGAGACGGTCAACAGTGAAGGAAGAGTCACATTCACAATGGCTAGATGACAATCGAAAGACAAATCATGCGGAAGATTGAAGATTGACGGTGTTGGGTAGGATCATCGGAAAAGTATAAGGAACAGGAAGATGGAATCGAGTGGTTTATCGAGGATAACAGAATTGATCAACACATTATACTGTATAGATGAGCAATCTTTGGCATAAGCTCATCACACAGCATCTAAAAAGAGAAACTACTTCAGCAACGGTTTCGCAAACATCATCATAAAACTACAGAACATACAACGTAACGTTTGATATGACATCATTAAACATCAAACTCAAAAATGGCAATGAAGCACAATCAAGTACACAACTAACGCATGGTATGGCACAAACAATAAATTGACTAGCTGCATATATAAACACAGATAGAAAACAGTGGTGGATAAAATCCAAAACAAGTTTACATCTTATAACGAAAATCATCGAAGATGTAGAATCATACTACACCATAGAGAAAGTTGAAGTTCTAATAAGCACTAAAAAGTTTCCAACAGAAACATACATAATGACGAGATGCGATCAGTACAAGACATAAATATAAAAGACGATGAAGAGTAACCTGAATGCGGCAAACAACGAATCATAGATGGCGGGGAATGGCAGATACACCCACACCTGATATTTGATATCAACCAAATGACGAGTCAGGAACAGTTTTCAATCCCATGGATGAACGAACAGAAACGAAGGAGCTTTTACGAAAGGTACAATTGAGGATCACCCTAAGGTTAGGAGAAATATGGCAATAAGAAAGGCACAGTAGGAGTAAGAACCATAATAAGAAGATCAAAAAAAATAGCAAATATAAAATAGTTACCAGCGCATATCCTTGAGAAGAATCTCTTCGATATTATTCTCAAGCTGGTTAAGTAAGAAGGGATGCAAAGGCCTCAAATTCCAATATCAATCTGAGTAAGAAATTAACCAGTAATAGACCCCCATACGGTAGGAGCAAATACGCAATCTTTTGTGATCAATCTTTTCTAGATTAATCTCAAGCTCAATAAGTATAGGGGGATGCAACGCCCCATTTTCCTTAAACCCAAGATTCACTGACTCAGCGTAAACGTAAGCATAGAAAAAATTAGCAAATGAATAACCACCACACGCCAAACAGGTGAGAATGTTTTCATTCGGTTATGTAAACGAATAAACATTGAAAGGCAGCGTAGCGTTCATTGTGACCCTCCAAACAAGGAAGTTAAATGGGAACAAATAACAGTGTCATACAGAGTAGCAAAATTAAAAACCAATATAAACAAATGAAGACGCCAGAGTATATCGCTACGTTCGAACAGGGGATATGACTCATGAGAGAGACTAGAATATATGCTTATCAATTAATGAATGAACACTATGTACTAAGAATTAAGAGGGGGAAAATGTCAGCCATATGGAATGTTCTATTAACAGGCGGGTTCAGGTGACTTAAGAAAGGCACAGTAGGAGTAAGAACCATAAGAAGAAGATCAAAAAAAATAGCAAATATAAAATAGTTACCAGCGCATATCCTTGAGAAGAATCTCTTCGATATTATTCTCAAGCTGGTTAAGTAAGAAGGGATGCAAAGGCCTCAAATTCCAATATCAATCTGAGTAAGAAATTAACCAGTAATAGACCCCCATACGGTAGGAGCAAATACACAACTTAACAGCAGCAGTGACAATGTCGCACATTTCCAGGGTCAGTTGTTTATAAACAGTTGCTACCGCGTCGTCAGCGATGCGCGCTGGCTTAACTAGGTGCTTCGAGAAAGGTCAAAGTAAACATTGGTGAGTAAGCATCCTACATAGCCGTTCCTACCGCGAGGAGCATTAATTCTTGTTAAAAAAACAGACACCGACTTTCCAAGAGAAAAACTATCTGTCTCGCTTTATATGTACATACTGGAGAAAAACTATTGTGTAGAGTTTAAGTAACAAATTCATGTATAAAAGGTTTCGAAGAATAAAGAATCGGGGGCAGTTGTTCTGATGAGTTTATTATCCGAGGTTTGCTAGGTGCGGACGAGCACAGTTCCAACCTCAGGATAACTGATTCATCAAAGAGCTTTTTCCATACAGTAGAAATGGAATTGAACTGTCTTTCATTTTACGGAGAAAGAAAGACCACGCGAGTTGTTGCTCTACGTTGGGCACTTCAACACGGGAGTGAAACATGGATGCGCAACGGAGTATGGGCGCTTCAAATGGCACCACTCTGAAAATTTCACCAATAAAAGAAAAAAGTATTTTGAACAAGAAAAAAATAACTTGAAAATTTTCCATGACTCAGAAAATGTTTTTTTCTCAATTTTATTGCTATTTTTCATTGCCGTGGAAAGTTTTGAGAAAAAACTTTTCCAGGACATATTTTCAATCGATTGCTTAAATTTACTTGATTTTTTACTAAACAATGCTATTCCTACGATGTACGGTTTGAATGTTATGAATTTTCAATCTCAAGCAAAGTTTTGTTGTATTCTCTTACGAATTCTGAACTAATATGTCAACTAACTGGAATGTCTCGACCACCTGAACCACTTAGCTGAAGACACCAACTTCCTAGATGATAATGATAAGGATCAGTAGGGTGCTTAATTTTGAAAAATGTATTTGAAATCTAATAAGCCACTGATTAGAATTTAATCTTTTACAGAACGAGCGACCTCGAAAACCGGACAACGGAATAAATAGAAATAACCGAGCGAACTGGTAGACCTTCTTTCAAGTACGTCGATGCACACTGGTGTAGAGTTGGAATATTAAGATGGATTTTATTGTACCCCTTTGGGCTATTTATACGAATTGCAATACTGTTTAAAGAGGATATAACATGCAGTATAAATCTAGGGCTTCAAGCCAGCATCGATTTCAGTACAATAAATAAATTTATATCAAATCTTCATGTTTCAAACTAATTCACGTTTAAAGAAGCTTACTCCCTACCAGAGATGCCTGATTTACAGACATGTCTATGAATTCACAGACTTTTATTTTTTTCACAGACATTTGTTTAGTTACAGACATTTACAGACTTTTTAGTTGTTTTCACAGATATTTACAGACTTTAGTAATCAGGGGAAAATTTTAAATATTTATTTGGTTATACTGTTTTAAATTGGCGTCTTGCAGTTAAACTTTTGCGAGCTTTTGCCATCTACATTTCGAAGTGAGAGCTGTTATATGGATGATGGTTGCAAAATTCTCCAAGGGAAACAGGCGATTTTTAGTGAAAATCGCTCGATAAAGCAAAACTAATCTTTCCCATGAGAAACTGTTACTTGAATCGCGTAGGAATACGTTTTTGGTAACTATCTGTTCATCTTTTGGTTCTGAGAACGGTAAATTATTCATAACAATTTTGCACTGACAAGGAAAGGCAACCTCCTGCGCAGCTGCATTTTTCGGAAAATGGTAAAAATGTGTGATTTCCACTGAGATGAAAGAGGACTGAGTGCATTTACTAAGGGAAGCTTTTATCATGCTGGTGATGTTGGAGAAATGATTGTATAGAAAGGTATTAATTAATTGATTTATCTTTATTTAGGAGGCTTTCAGCCTGAGGCTGGTTCGCCTCCAGAGAACAGTATTATTCAATAATAGTTCATAATAATTCTTTTTAGGTAAACATTTTGATAATCACAAATTCCCATGAAAAATACAACTGAACTTCATTTAATCAACAGGCACTCTATTCTAGAATGATTCACGATGGTTTAAACATTGATACCATCTTTATTTAGAGCATTTTAAGAAATTTACTTTTGTTAACATCTTTTTTTTGTGATGTAGCATTGACGGTGTCGTGAAATCGGAATGACGTTTTCTTACGCAATTCGAAGGATGTTTTGCAGCTTTGATAAAAAATGTGTTTTAATGCTCATTTTCATGAATTTCCTATGCAGTCTGTCAACATTATCATCATCATGCAGTGGCTTTTATGGCAAGTTCTCAATATTTAATAAAATTACACGTGCGATGCAATTTGCAACACGCATTAGAAATTCACGCGTTTTCAAATCCACCACACGAACGAGCTGGCACTGTTATACACTGAACCAAAACATCCGCAATACTTCGAATGATTATTGCATTGCCCGAGCCCTTTAGCAATATGCATTCGAATTTCGGATGATTTTCTTATGGTTGAATTCGTCGTCTGATGATGAACATCCATATGACTGTCATCCAATACAGGATGATTTTCGTTTGAAAATTAGCTTTAAAACATACGATACTCAGAGGACAAACATTTAATAATAGTGTGACATGCAAGTGCTTTTAATTAGATTTATAATTTGATTATCTACATTTCCATACTGAATAGCCATAATAAGCCATTCCATTATGGATTCAAAATTATTCGTGGTGGAGAAAACCTCATCCACCACAAATTAGCCATACATTGGTTAGCATCCTTTACCTTTGTTCGTAACAGCTCTGATAGTGATGCATATGCTTCCACCTCGTTTGTCAGCTCAGATCAGCAAATGACGTTCGATAGAATTATTTACATCATCGTTTTGAATGATTTGCGTTATGGGGCTGAACCAATACCATATGCATTTCCATTTAGTATGACAGTCATTCTGCAGAGAGCATTACGCATTTCAACTGAAGGCCCTATCCCTTCTCATAACAAGTTTCATCCAGTATTCGAGAGGAAAATCATCTGATTTCAAAACAACTGTCATCCGCTTGCAGCTATCATTCGAAAAAGCAATTTCAGTCTTTTGTTTTGAATGGTCTAAAGTTTCATTCGATCAGAGGATGATGTTTGTGTACAGTGTAGACGGTCATAGTTATAGACTTCTCGGACGTTTGTAAAATGCGCAAGTGTTAGTGTAGAACTCGGGCTAAATTATAAGTATTAGTGCTAGAAAACCTTTGAATTTACCCATAGTTCTGCACTAATACTTGTGCATTTCACAAACGTCAGAGAAGTCTATAGACCTATCAATGTGCTACCATTTTGTATCCTGAACGAACATTTTCCATACGATTGGACGGTTTGTTTGAATACGCCAACTCACGTTGGCCGATCTATAAATTGACTGTCTATAGTCAATATCACTAAAAAAAGTGAATGAAACGGACAGTGTGTTTCCATCCTATTCCATCTTTTTATTCGAGAACAACCACCCCCGGATGCAGTTTTAGTGCTGAACGAAGCAGCCGTTTTGTACCTGAATAAGAGTCGTAAAATTGTGAAAAAAAATCGAGAAAAATCAAAGGGAACACGAGAGGCAACCCCATAACAAACTTTTTCAAAGGATCAGGTAAGCTATAAGTTAAGGAAAATCAATATAAATACGTGCACTCATCATTATGTTGAGTTCCATGTAATTTGAGGTATCGCACGATGTACATGTCATAATCTGTCCACTCCCGGTACCCGGTACATCTGAAACAGGCTATTGTGATCATTGGGTCTGAATATGCAATCTCCAATCCAATCAGTAAGGTTTCACTGGGTTTTTGAATTGCAGAACTGTTCGGTAAAAGTTTCAAAATCTATGTAAAATTCAAAAATTAGAAAATGTATTCCAAACTAGTGCAGGCTTAGTTCTGTAAACCCAATTTAATGATAGAAAATAAAATTTGTAGATTTCATTGATTCCTTACCGATAACAGTCATTTGAATTTTTACCGACTCTTTCAGCAATTCAAAAACCCAGTAAAAAATACTGACTCCTGTAAAATAATCTAAGCGTGCATGATGAGTTTTTGATATATAAATCTTTTGCGAATTCCCCAGTCGAATCTGGAATTCACATTTTTGTTCATAAAAAAAAATCAATAGCGATCTATGGGGATCTAAAACACATCTTGTGGAACTTGTTCCACTCAAATTGGTCCATCCATCTCTACAAAAATTGATTGAGTTACAGACATACAGACATACACCCCTCCTAGGGCTACAAATGGTGAGTTGACAACCTAGCTCTGGTTCTCATAAGTTCCTACCTCACACCTCCCCGTGGGCAATGCTGTCCTTCTGACAATAGCAAAGTGAGAGGGTGCGACGCGAACACTGGCGTGGTAACCATAGCACGGCGATAGAGGAAATGCTTCGTCAACCCGCAGGAGTGCCAACCGGCACATATGGATCGACGCCAGTAAGATCCTTATTACGGCATACTGGACACGGCATGGAACTATGGACACGACACGGCACAATGGATTGGATACCACGCTACAGGGCTGACGGATACGTTCAAAACTCGTCACCAATTGGTGATTGGTGAGTAGTAGGCTCAGATGTAACATTCCTGACTTACGCCGATCTGGATCTGAACACGGCCCTAGCAAGGCCTCCCTGCTTGCATAGATAACCATGGGATCACGATAGGAGACTATACAACGAGTGGAGATAGAGGCCCGGTATGGAGACCCATCAGAATGGAAAAAATCGGAAAAAACAACAAAAATGATGAAATTGAAAAAACCAAAAAAAAATATGAAGGCGACAGTAAGACGCCAAATAGTGAAACGGCACGTGTTCGCAAGAAGCGGAAAGTTGCAGAGATCACCAGCGTCGAACCAGCTGACCACAGCGAGTTCCAGTAGTAGCATACCCCAAGTGGAATAGCATGGACCTCAAGGAGAGCAGCTAGGTGCGGTGCCATGCCAAATATTCACACCGAAAACCAGCAGTGGCAAACAACAAGAATTGCAGCTTGGGAGAACCAAAATGACGGAGGTCAGGAGGAAGATCGATGATCTCTATGTGTTCGTAAAGGATAAAAACAACGTACACAAAGAGATCAAACAACTTGTGACTGGAAAAAATCCGGCATAACAGTGGCAGATCGGGAATCCCAAGAGTGGAGACAAAGAGCCGAAAATGCCGAAAGGGCTCTCTGGGAGGCCAAGGAGAGCATAAGACTGGCTGAAGCACATGAGACGCCGAAGAGACCCACAAATCCACGTCCTGAAAAGAGAGATAGGGACACGCCAGGGGATAATGAGGAGCTCAAAAAACGCAGGGACGACGAGGAAGGCATCAAGGAGATGGGAGAAAATAGTGGGTGGCGTAAAGTCGAGAACCAGAAGGAGAGGAAGAAAAAACAGTAGGAAGTGAAGTGAGGAAGAAGGAAGAGGAAGCGAGGAAGAAGGAAGAGAAGAAGAAGGAAGACAGGAAGAATAAGGAGAAGCCTAGGCCTCGTAGGGAGAGAAGCAAGGGTGACGCTCTGGTTGCTGAGGCGAAGGACAAAACGTCCTACGCAGCACTCCTCCGGCAAGTGAGAGAGGATCCGGAGTTGAAACAACTAGGCGAGAACGTGGTGAAAACCAGGCGAACCCAGAAAGGCGAGATGCTATTTGAGCTGAAAAGGGATTGTTGAAGAGTACAAAGAACCCGTCAAACTACAACCCTGTCAACATCACGCTGCAATCGCCACACCAACTCAGATGGTCAGGGTAACAATATGATCGACTGTCTACTACCTACAAGCAACTAACCGAAACAATGTGATCACTACGCTCTCATCTTCTCCGCCACCACAGTCAAGATCGTCATCATCATCGTCATCATCATCATCATCACAGCTTTAATTCACACGGGAGTGATAAGGAAGGCCGGATAGTTGATGATAAAAGCGGCGGGAATCGCTCTGAGAGCCAACGACGAATTACATCGCATCGAGGCACCGAAGGTCTGTTGGACTGAAAGATATGGACCGACAACCAGTCCGCATCCACCTAGTCACCGAGACACACGGGCAGAAGACCCACGGCCGGTTTTAATTCGTTCCTTGTATTATATAATGTAGTAGTTTTAAGCCAAATAAATCCAGTAGTGTTAAGTGAATAAATTAGTTTGCATGTTCCGTGATGTGTTATAAATAAATGGCATGTTTAAATTACCGTCGCGAGTTACTAAACTGATTATGGAAATTCCCAATTTCGCTGTTTGGACGCTGGAGGAAACATCCTACAATTGAAGACATTGTGATGTGCATGGAGATGTAATCTATTGTGTGATTGGAGCCAATTCACCCGTTGATGTTGGGGGCTGGAATTATCCCGTTACCCACTGCTGAGCTATCCGATAAGGTAAACGAACATTCCCCCATCATTTTGGTCCTTCGAACCGGATACTGGACCATCCAGTAAGCCAATCGACATTGGGTCGATAAACTTTCTTTGCTTGGACTGACGCTTGGATCCACCATCGTTATACACTGAAGTCTTTTTTTACACGGTTTTTTTTTACGCGGTTTTTTTTACACGGTTTTTTTACACGGTTTTCCACGATTTACACGGTACGTTTTTAACGATTTCTCGACAACGATACAACCTATCGACTCATTCCTAGTTGAGCACTCGGTCGGTTAACAACGTCCCGGTCTCAGTCGCGCGGCATCTAGTTTTTTCGGAGTTTTTTTTCCGCCCGAGCGGTTTTTTTCACCCCCCATTGGGTGCCCCAAGTGACCAGTGTGCAACAGAGCAAGTGGAATTCCATGGGCCGAGCCCCTTGGAGTTGCCATCCATCTTTAACTCATCCCGGTAATCCATAACCGGAGGTAACGGCGAGCCCATCATTTCATCGTATCATCATCGTGCCGACCCACCAACACCAACCATCACCACCAGCAGCAGCAAACGGACGATCTAGCTGCACCGGCTAATAGGTTGTTTACAACCGGCATAAGTATTAGACAATACATTTTGCAAGTCCATAGTTATCGCTCAGCTTCTGAGACGTGCAGACGTTTTTCTCGATTGCGCTTATCACTAGTGAAGCATTTACGTTTTGGATACCCTTCTATCCGCTGCGCCGCGTCGCGTGCAAAAGTGTTTCGCGATGAGGCGAGAAAACACTTTTAAGATTGACTATTCGCAGTTCTCCGTCAAGCCGTCGGTCGAAAAACTCTATGGTTTTTGTCGTTCGGTTCTCGGTCTAAATAGGGAAGACATTAAACGACTTCAGTGCCACAGAGGTGGAGCATGTGCCTTCGTCAAAGTCAGTGACTTGACGCTGGCACAAAAAGTCGTTGACGAACATGACGGGAAGCATGAAGTGGAGTGTGAGGGGAAGAAACACAAGCTTCGGATCACGTTGGAAGATGGTAGTGTTGAAGTGCGGGTTTACGACCTTCCCGAATGTGTGTCTGAAGAGAAAGTCTTTAGTTTCCTAAGTGCGTTCGGGGAAGTGATCTCAGTTCACGAGGTATCGTGGGGTGAGAGTAACGAATGTGAAGGCATACCGCTCGGCATATGGTCTGCTCGTATGCTAGTGAAGCGGAACATTGACTCGTGGGTCACCGTCGATGGAGAGCAAGCGTTCGTTGTTTACAAGGGACAGCTGCAATCCTGCCGCCACTGCAAAGAGCAAGCGCACACTGGCATATCATGTGTCCAGAACAAAAAGCTACTGTACCAGAAAAGCTACGCGAATGTCACGAAGCAAACTGGACAGGCCAATAGGTCAACAGCCGGTCAGCAACCCAAAAAAGCTGGTGCGAAACCACCAAACACGAAACTAGTCGGTCAAAAATCCACTACTCCGCCATCGTTAGAGTCAGACGTTTTCCCCGAACTGCCGAAGAGCCAGAGTGAATTCTCAGGCCCGAAAACACACACACGCAGCCAGCCTGCAGCAGGGTCTGCGCAAGTACAACGAACGCACAATGTGTCAAGTTCGTTCCTAACACCACCACAAGCTGTCGTGGCTTTGGATAACGTGTTCAAAAAGCCAGAAAATGCGCTGCGATCGCAGAGCAGAAGCGGCAACGGGAACGAAACCGATGAATCCTCCGCTTCCACGAGCAGTAGACGAAGCCGAGGAAAACCAGCCGGCAAAAAACCCCGCCGGGATGACGACGACGACGAGAGGGACGAGGACAATCGCTTATAAATGGCTCTCACGTCGTACAACATCTCGTCCATCAACATCGGCACCATCACGAACCCCACGAAACTGAACGCGCTCCGAAGCTTCATAAACAGCCATAGCCTCGATATCGTGTGTCTACAAGAAGTAGAGAACGAGCAGCTCTCCTTGCCTGGCTACGTCGTTTTCTTCAATGTGGACCATACGAGAAGGGGAACAGCTATTGCCCTGAAGGAACACATCCAGGCCACTCACATCGAGAGAAGCTTGGACGGCCGACTGCTTGCGCTGAGAGTGCAAGACACAACGATCTGTAATGTTTACGCTCCCTCCGGCTCTTCGCTACGTGCAGCTCGGGAGAACTTTTTCAATGGGACGCTTGCCTACTATCTCCGCCATCGTACCACGCATGTCATTCTGGCCGGCGATTTCAATTGCGTGCTTCGAACAAGTGATTCTAGCAGCCCAAACACTAGTCCCGCCCTCAAAACAGCCGTCCAGCAACTGCAGCTCCACGACGTATGGGAGAAACTGTGTCCGCGTGATCCAGGTTTCACGTACGTCTGCCGTAACGCACAGTCGCGACTCGATCGTATTTACGTCAGCAGTGATTTGCGCGATCACCTGCGAGCAGCACATGCACACGTCTGCTCATTTACCGACCACAAAGCGCTGGTACTCCGACTTTGTCTCCCCCATCTTGGTCAAGAGCATGGCCGTGGATTTTGGTCCCTTCGGCCCTATCTTCTGAGTGACGAGAACGTTGCCGAGTTCCAATACCAGTGGCAATATTGGACCCGGCAGCGCAGAAATTATGGCTCCTGGATCGAATAGGGGATTTTGTTCGCTAAGCCCAAGATCAAATGCTTTTTCAAGTGGAAATCTCGAGCCGTCTTCGATGAATTCCACAGAGAACATCAGTATCTCTACAGCGAGCTTCGGTTAGCCTACGACGGGTACTACCAGCACCCTGAAATGATAACCACCATAAACCGGTTGAAAGGTGAAATGCTAGCACTTCAACGGAGATTTTCCTACACGTTCATGCGAATGAATGAAACACATGTGGCGGGAGAACCCATGTCAATATTCCAATTGGGGGAGAGGCGAAGGAAGAGAACCGTCATCACGCAGCTGCAGACAGAGCAAGACGGAACGGTAGCAGAGCCACGAGCGATCGAGACGCATATGATGGACTACTTCTCGACGCTGTACTCGGAGGAGGAAACAGAAGAGAATGAGAACAGTTTCGTCTGCGAGAGTGTTATCCCACCCAACGACCCATCGAATGAAGCCTGCACGGACGACATTACGACGGCAGAAATCTGGTCTGCAATAAAAGCGAGCGCCCCACGAAAATCTCCCGGCTGCGATGGTATTCCGAGAGAGTTCTACCACCGCATGTTCGACGTCATCCACCGAGAGTTGAATCTGTTGCTGAATGAAGCACTCAGCGGTAATCTTCCTCCAGCGTTTGTCGATGGCATCATCGTGCTGGTTAAGAAGAGAGGCGGCGACGACACAGCCCGTTCATATCGTCCGATCTCGCTGCTCAACAGCGACTACAAGCTCTTCTCCCGCATTCTCAAAACCAGACTCGAGCAAGTGATGAGAGAGCACCACGTCTTGAGCGACGGGCAGAAATGCTCCAACTCAGAGCACAACATATTTCAAGCCACTCTTGCTCTCAAGGACCGGATAGCACATCTCCGCCACCACCGCCGTGCCGGGAAGTTAATCAGCTTTGATCTCGATCACGCTTTCGATCGGGTCCGGCACTCTTTTCTCTTCGAAACCATGCGCTCGCTCGGCTTCAACCAGGATCTCATCGCTCTACTCTCGCGAATCGCCAGCCGGTCCACCTCTCGGCTGTTGATCAATGGGCACCTTTCTCGTCCGTTCGAAATTCAACGCTCTGTACGGCAAGGGGATCCGCTATCAATGCATCTCTTCGTTCTTTACCTGCATCCACTAGTGTGCAGACTCGAAAGAGTGTGCGGGAATGATCTGCTAGTGGCGTATGCGGACGACATCAGTGTGATCGTCACATCGACCAGGCAAATCGATGAGATAAATAGGCTGTTCACTCGTTTCGAGAGAGCTGCTGGCGCAAAATTAAATTTGCGGAAAACTGTTGCCGTCGATGTTGGCCTTTGCGAAGGCAACAGAATCAACACTCAGTGGCTACAAACAGTCAATGTAGTTAAAATTCTGGGTGTTGTTTTCGCAAATTCAATACGACTGATGACAACGATGAACTGGAATGCGCTAGTGGGGAAGTTCGCACAACAAATGTGGCTGCATTCTCTGCGCACGCTGACGCTGCACCAAAGGGTCATCATGCTCAACACGTTCGGAACGTCCAGGATATGGTACCTCGCGTCCATACTACCGCCGTTGGGAGTGCATACGGCAAAAATCACATCAGCAATGGGTACGTTCCTCTGGAGAGGGACTGTCGCCCGTGTCCCAATGATGCAGCTGGCACGCAGCAGAGAGAATGGAGGCCTGAAGCTGCAATTACCAGCTCTGAAATGTAAGTCACTCACAATCAACCGACACCTACAAGAGATCGAATCCCTTCCTTTTTATAGATCCCTTCTTTTCCACGATAATCCCCGCCCAGCCATCTCAATAGATCTTCCCGACCTTAGACAAATCCTATCAAACTTATCCCAAATTCCCCACCAAATCCAACAGAACCCCTCCACCGATCAAATTCACCAGTACTTCGTCCAGCAAACTGAGCTACCAAGGGTGGAACGTAACAGTCCAGCAAGTGGCTGGTCACGCATATGGCGAAACATTGCATCGAGGCAACTTACTTCAGCGCAGAGGACGAAGCTTTACTTGTTGGTGAACGAGAAGATAGAGCACCGCAAACTGCTATTCGTGATGCGGCGAGTAGATGACGAAAACTGTACGCATTGTGGCAACCGTACAGCAGAAACTCTCTCCCACAAATTTTGTGCTTGTGCTCGCGTCGGCCCGGCTTGGACGGTTCTTCAGCAGAGAATAGCAGTCATCTTGGGTGGATGGAGGCGACTCGAGTTCGAAGACTTGCTAAGACCTGCCCTATTAGGAATAAACGACAGACATAGAGTGGCAATTCTGAATATGTTTATTACATATATCTGCTTCGTTAACGATTGTAACGGAAGAATTGATTTAGCTGATTTGAACTTTAATCTTGATGTAGCAAATTGACGGTAAAACAAAAAAACTTTGTATGCTAAACTGACAAATAAAACTTCACTTTTACAAAAAAAAAAAAAAAAAAAAAAAAAAAAAAAAAAAAAAAAAAAAAAAAAGTCCATTGCCTTCCTATTGTAGTTTAATTTTGCCTCGTGGCGCGTGACTCTGTCTCTCACCCCTGGTAGGGGAGTATGGGTCATAGTGAGACAACTTTTTGCAAGTAGATATAAATTTTTTTTTTTTTTTTTTTTCGATTTTTTTTTTCTTTTTGATTTGTTCGTACGTCGGGCAAAAAATTTAATTACTAGTAATTAAAATTAATTAATTAGTGAAGGTTTTAATTTTTTTTTCCTTCTTAAGTGGTTGCGCACCGCTTTTGCGCAACACTTATGGCATCTTCCGATGCCTACGTTACGCGAACCAGATACTATGAACCGTCTTCGAAAGGACCGTGGGTTGTCTTTTTTCGGCCCAAAAATAAACCTTTGAAAACTCTCGACATTACGAGAGATTTGCTGCGTAAGTATCCGGGAATCTCGGTACACAAAGAAAGATTCAACAAACTGCGTGTAGAAGCACCGACTTATGATGTGGCAAATAAAATTGCTGAACACGAGCTTTTTAGTGTTGAGTATAACATCTACATCCCTTCTCGAGATGTGGAGATAGAAGGCGTGGTCTCCGACGCGAGTCTGACTGTCGAGGACTTGAAACATGCCTCGGGAACTTTTAAAAACTCGACATTCGCTACCGCGCTAGTGAAGATACTGGATGTAAGGCAACTGCATTCAGCATCTTTGCTAGACGGTAAAAAAGTTTATAAACATTCAGACTCGTTCCGGGTGACTTTCGCAGGTTCAGTTCTCCCAAACTTTGTTAAAATTGATGGTGCTTTTTTTCCGGTGCGGCTGTTTGTACAGAGGGTATATAATTGTACTAACTGCAAAAGGCTGGGACACTCGGCCAGCCATTGCGGCAACAAAACTCGTTGTGGCAAATGTGGTGAAAACCACAAAGAGGATTCTTGCCACAAAGAATCAGTAAAATGCGCTTACTGTGGCGAGAATCCTCACCCCTTGCAGGAGTGCCCGATGTACAAGCAGCACTCCGATAAAGTGCAGCGTTCAATCTCTGGACGCTCCAAGCAGACTTATGCGCAAATGGTGAAGGCTGCATCAGCCGTCCAAGATGCAAACCAATTTTCGATTTTGTCAGCTGAAGAATCGGACTCTGACTCATCGGATGAAGGTGATTCTACGGTGGTACACGCACCTTCAAAAATGGACGGATCCTCAAAAAGAAAATGCCCCTCCCCGAAAGTGCGCCGTAAGAAAACTAAAATCACCTCCAGAAGATTGCCAAATTCCCAGGGTAATGAGGATGAAAAAACAAAACCGAAGGCTCCTGCTGATCCAATCCCTGGATGCAGCAAGAATTTTCCGCCATTGCCCAACAAAGATAAAAGAAATAAAAAAGCTGCTCCTCAAACTTCTCAAAAGAAATCCAAGTCCGAACGAGGTTTGCTAGCTTTTTCGGACATTGTGGAATTCATATTAAACATGTTCAACATACAAGACCCTCTAAGAAGCTTAGTTTCTGCCTTGCTTCCAACGTTAGAATCATATCTTAAGCAATTGACTGTTTCATGGCCCCTCCTTGCATCAATCATATCTTTCGATGGATAATTCGTCGAACGAGGTTGAAGATATGATCACTGTGCTACAGCGGAACTGCCGTAGTCTAGTGCCTAAACTAGACTCGTTCAAATTTTTACTTCACAATTCTGATTGTGATATATTTGCTCTCTGTGAAACATGGCTTTCTTCCGATAAAGAACTCAACTTCCACGATTTTAACATTATTCGCCTGGATAGAGACGATTCTTATGGAGGAGTACTTTTAGGGATCAAAAAGTGCTACCCTTTCTACAAAATTTCCCTTCCTGCTCTATCAGGCGTCGAAATCGTCGCTTGCCAAATAAATGTGAAGAACAAAGATCTTTGCATAGCTTCGGTATACGTTCCACCAAGAACCTCCATTAACCGTAGTCAACTCTGGAATCTAGTTTCGATTCTTCCATCCCCAGTATTAATTCTGGGTGATATGAACTCCCATGGTACTGGGTGGGGCGATCTATATGACAACAATAGAGCGGCTATTTTTTACGATTTATGTGACGATTTCAATTTGACTATTTTGAACACTGGTGAAGCGACACGTATAGCAAATCCTCCGGCTCGAGAAAGCCGACTCGACCTATCTTTGTGTTCAAGATCGCTATCATTGGATTGTCAGTGGAAGGTTATCAATGATCCCCATGGTAGCGATCATTTGCCAATCATCATTTCAATTAAGTGTGGCCCTCACTCTGCAGAACCATCTCGGGTTCCATTTGATCTTACAAGGAACATCGACTGGCAGAAATATGCAACGGCGGTGACAATCGGTGTCGAATCAATAGATGCGCTTCCACCATTGGAAGAATATCGATTCCTAGCCGATTTGATTTACAAAAGCTCACTGGAAGCACAAAAAAGAAAAGTTCCAAGTGCACCCTTTAAGAGGAGACCAGCCACACCTGGTTGGGACGAAGAATGCACAAAATTGTATGTAGAAAAATCTGATGCTTTCAAAGCTTTTCGAAGACACAAAACCTCCACTTACTTCGAGGAATATTCAAAGCTTGAGACAAAGCTGAAACAATTAATCAAAGCAAAAAAACGCGGTTATTGGCGCAATTTCGTCGAGGGACTCTCACGAGAAACCTCAATGAACACCTTGTGGAGGGTGGCTCGCAACATGCGTAACCGCTCATCTTTCAATGAGAGTGAAGAATACTCCAACCGATGGATATTCGATTTCGCTAAAAAGGTCTGTCCGGACTCAGTTCCAGCACAAAATATTCTTCGAGAAGCGTCTCCTAGCGGCGGCTCTCTGGATAGACCATTCTCAATGCTGGATTTCTCTATGGCTCTTCTTTCATCGAACAACTCCTCACCGGGAAGCGATATGATTAAATTCAATCTTCTGAAAAATCTCCCAGATATCGCTAAAAGACGCTTGCTAGATTTATTCAATTCCTTGCTAGAAAACAACATTGTACCGCCTGAATGGAGACAGGTCAAAGTAATAGCCATTAAAAAACCTGGCAAATCAGCGTCTGACCATAACTCATACCGTCCGATTGCTATGCTTTCGTGCATTAGGAAATTGTTGGAGAAAATGATCCTTCGGAGACTCGATCACTGGGTCGAATCAAATAACTTGCTATCAAATACACAGTTTGGGTTCCGCAAGAGCAAAGGAACAAACGATTGTCTAGCGCTGCTTTCCACAGATATTCAACTGGCCTTTGCGCACAAGGAGCAATTGGCTTCAGTATTCTTGGACATTAAGGGGGCTTTTGATTCAGTTTCCATTGAAATTCTGTCAGACAATCTGCACAGATGTGGACTTTCTGGAATTTTAAATAATTTCTTGTACAATTTGTTGTCAGAAAAGCAAATGAACTTTTCTCTTGGAAAACTGACAACTTCCAGAATTAGTTACATGGGCCTGCCCCAAGGCTCATGTCTCAGCCCTCTTCTTTATAACTTTTATGTCAAAGATATCGACAACTGTTTGGCAGAACAATGCACGCTAAGACAACTTGCAGATGACGGTGTGGTTTCCGTAAGAGGTCCACATGCCGTGGACTTGCAAGGACCATTGCAAAATTCCTTAGATAACTTGTCTTCTTGGGCTATGAATCTAGGGATCGAATTCTCGCCGCAGAAAACTGAACTGGTAGTGTTTACTCGAAAGCGGTACCCAGCCCAAATGCAGCTTAATCTTTTGGGCAGAAACATTACCCAATCATTGTCTTTCAAGTACCTTGGGGTCTGGTTTGATTCAAAGTGCACTTGGAATACCCATATTACGTATTTGAAGCAAAAATGTCAGCAGAGGATCAACTTTCTCCGTTCAATTTGCGGCACATGGTGGGGTGCTCATCCGGGAGACCTCATAACGCTTTATAAAACAACTATTCTCTCTGTTCTAGAGTACGGCTCTTTCTGATTTCTCTCGGCAAGAAAAAGTCACCTAATAAAATTGGAACGAATTCAATATCGTTGTCTGCGTATTGCCCTTGGCTGTATGCACTCAACGCATAACATAAGTCTCGAGGTTCTGGCAGGAGTAACACCCCTCCAGAACCGTTTCTGGGAGCTCTCTCTCAGAATACTAATCAAATGCGGAGTGACGAACACACTTATAATTGCAAATTTTGAAGAAATTCTTGGGCTGAACACACAATCTCGATTTATGAGAATCTACCACCACTACATATCGTCGGATATGTGTCTTCCTTGTTACACTCCAGACCGTGTTCACTTCACCAATCGCAGTTCCTCAATTGAATATGATCTGACCATGAAACAAGCAACTCATGGGATTCCCGATCAACTTCGACCTATTATTATCCCACGTATTTTTACTGAAAAGTACCAACAAGTCAATTGCATGAAAAGATATTTTACAGACGGGTCCCGTCTCAATGGATCCACTGGCTTCGGTGTCTTCAATGAAAACTCTAGCGTCTTCCGCAAACTTCAGGAACCTTGTTCCGTTTTTGTTGCTGAGCTGGCAGCAATCAACTTCGCATTGGGGATGATTTCCAATATGCCCACAGACCATTACTTCATCTTCACGGATAGTCTCAGTTCGATTGAGGCTATTCGGTCGATGAAACAAGGTAGGCACTCATCTTATTTCCTTTCAAAGGTAAGGGAGCAGATGAGTGTACTGGTCGAAAGATCATATATGATTACCTTTGTATGGGTCCCCTCACATTGCTCAATCCCAGGCAATGAGAAGGCGGACTCTCTCGCAAAGGTGGGCGCGCAGGAAGGCGAATTATATGACAGGCAAATTTCACACGATGAATTTTACCATTTAGTGCGTCAGAGTACCCTTTCGAGTTGGCAAACCGATTGGGACACTGGAAATCTTGGACGGTGGTTACATTCAATTATTCCTAATGTTTCTTCGAGAGCGTGGTTTAAAGGCTTGGGCTTAAGTCGTGACTTCATTCGGGTGATGAGTAGACTTATGTCCAACCACTACTCGCTAGATGCTCATCTCAATAGAATAAACCTCGTGGACAGCAACATCTGTAAGTGTGGAAACGGTTACGATGACATCGAACACGCAGTTTGGCAATGTACGGATAATGACGCCGCCAGAGAGCGACTTTTGAATACCCTCGAGGCCCAAGGAAGACAACCCTATGTTCCTATCAGAGACTTGTTGGCAACTCGCGATGTCTGCTATATGCAGTCCCTTTATGTGTTTCTTCAAATGTCTAGTATAAGAATTTAATTCCTTTGTCTTTTGTCTCTCTTTATTAGTTTTTGTTTGTCTTGTCCCCCTGTCTCGATGAGTCTCATCGTCGCCCACTGGTCACCATAGCCGGTCGAACTCCAGACGAAGCTAGAACAGCACTACTATTCATACTGGCGACAACGCTCTGATGAGACAACGAAACCCTACCCCAAGCTCCTCCCCTGATCCTATCCTTCAACAATGTACCCCTCTAACCTCGAGTAAGCCGCGAGTAATCGGCCCAACTCCTACTAGACATAGAATTAAGTGAATTTTGTTACAAACAGTGAACAATGAATTATCGGCTCCGTAAAGTTAACGCGATTGAGCCTTCCAAATAAACGAAATGGATAAAAAAAAAAACCTATCGACTTGATTCCAATCACACTATCCGTTTCTAGCTATAGGTAATCGAATGGCATACTTAAAAAAAATCACAATTTTTGATGTAAATACAGAAATTTTTAAAATATGTCTATATTGACCATAGCATGCTATAATTACAAATGGCATCAAAATCTGATTTTTTTAAAACATTTAAGCATGTGAAAAATCAAAATCTCGTAGGTTTTTTTTACATGTTTTTTTTTTTACACGGTACGTATCCCCCGTGTAAAAAAAAGAGCTGAGTGTACTGACAAGAGGTCATCGCACAATAAGGCGTCGTTTGAGCTAGAACGCCATCGCTGTTGGACATGCTGGATATGGCTCGGGCTGCCATGTCGTATATTGGACTTCAACTGAAATATTGCATGCTTCAAAATCAGTGAGAACACGGAATGATACCCACTACATCGCTGGAACGGTTGTGCTAATTTGCCGGAACATTGAATCAACCAACGAACCTCTATGCGATCAACCAACCCGGAAGCAACATACGAGATATACGAGAATTAAATGGTGGAAAATCATTTCATCGAACGCTGGACTGGCGCAACGCTTTCTTTGTAAGGTAAATTAAGCTTGAATAGTGTATGTCCAGCCGTGGGAGATTTTCTGTATACTAATGCCAATATTTCGAAATATTCTCCGGACCTACGACAAGGAAATCTGTTCTGGCCAATTTTGATTTGGCACTGTGCTACCATTCACCATCATCCAGGAGCAACGGTTTTGAAGCTCTACTTATCGGAAGGAAGTTTGGCACTTGGATATCAAGGAAGGCGCATCTTTTAAACCATCACACTGTCTGGGGCTCATGAGTAATTAAACCACAGTGGTGCACATCAGGCCAGTGAACACCCATCGGCACACTTTCCACGCAGAGAGGAAGCAACACACATTACTGTCAAGGTAAATTTACAGGTCTGACAGGTCTCTGCGAGTGAAACTCGATTCCAGTACTTCCTCGTATTTCACGAACTCGTCAGGTGTACCACAGGGTAGCAATCTTGGCCCGTTGCTGTTTGTGTTGTACATCAACGACGCACTTCTTCTACTTGGAGATGGCTGTAAGCTTGCGTATGCCGATGACCTAAAGCTGTACTTCGGGGTGCGGACTGCTGAGGATTGCATTCGTCTTCAATCGGTATTGGATCTGTTCGTTGATTGGTGTCGTCGGAATAAGCTTACCCTCAGCATTCCTAAATGTATGGTAATGTCGTATTACCGCATCAGGCAGCCGATTGTTTTCGACTATGCCATCAACGGTGTGGTTCTTCAAAGAACCGACCAATTCAGCGATCTTGGTGTTCTACTGGACCATAAGTTGACGTTCAACCTCCACCGCTCTGTTCTGATCCTTTCCTCTTCGATTCACACCATTATTTTGGAATTGTCGTCATCTGAGAGATCGACGTGTGACGTCACGTGGCTGCAGGTTTCCCTTTTGGAATTTTGAAGCGCAAATACTCGTTTCTCCGGGTAATTTTAACTAGTATATGCCTAGCGAAGCTAGGCTCTTTGCAAGATACTACACCGCACCTCTCTCTTTCTGCTAATTGCATTACCGTAACGATAACACCATGCCAACCGGTGGAATTCCAGCCAAGGCGCCGTCGATGAGGGCATTGACGGCAAGGTTGAAGCAGATACAACTATCGTTCAATGACATCTACCGGTTTACCCAAACATTTTCTGAATCCAACAACTTTACCGAGGTGGAGGTACGTATTGGGAAACTGGACGAGCTATGGGAGAGTTACAGTGAAACCATGGTAGAGATCTTTTCCCACGACGACTACAATGCAGAGAAGACGTCACTTGAGAAGGAACGCATCGAGTTCAGCGATCGTTATTATGGGGTCAAGTCCTTTCTAATGGACAAGATCAAGGAGCTCCAGAAACCCCAAGCACTGGAGCAGTCCATACGAGCAGGTGAAGGATCAACATCGGCCACCATTGATCATGTGCGCCTACCACAGATCAAGCTTCATACCTTCAATGGGAACATTGACGAGTGGCTGAGTTTCCGCGACTTGTTCATGTCGCTAATCCACTGGAAGGCGGAACTACCAGAGGTGGAAAAACTTCATTATTTAAAGGGTTGCCTTCAAGGAGAAGCCAAGGCCCTAATTGAACCACTCTCGATCACAGCAGCCAATTACCAGGTGGCATGGGATATGCTGTTAAAACGCTACAATAACAGCAAGCAACTGAGGAAGCGGCAGGTACAAGCTCTATTCAAGTTACCCACACTTTCGAAGGAGTCCGGAGCTGACTTGCACATCCTAGTGGAAGGTTTTGAACGGATTGTGCAGACTCTCGACCAGGTCATCCAACCGGTTGACTATAAGGATCTTCTGCTGGTGAACATCCTCACAGCAAGATTGGACCCGGTCACGCGTAGAGGGTGGGAGGAGGTATCATCAACAAAGGAGCAGGATACTCTGGAAGAGCTATGCGATTTCCTTCGGCGTAGAATCCAGGTTTTGGACAGCTTACCAACGAAATCCATCGACATTAGGGGTGTCGGCCAGTCGCAGCAACAACCGAAGTCGAAACCACAACCCGTGAAGGTCAGCTACAATTCTCAAGCGTCTAGGGGACGCTGCGTTGCCTGTTCTTCGGATCACCTTCTCCATCAGTGCAATGAATTCCAGGGGATGGCAGTATCGGACAGAGATGGTCTCGTAAAATCCAATGGACTCTGTCGGAACTGCTTCAGGACAGGACATAACGCCAAGGACTGTCAATCAAAATACTCCTGTAGGAACTGCAAGGGACGTCACCATACTCTAGTATGCTTCAAGCAGGGGAAGGAAAAGGAAACCAAGGTTGCTGCAGTTGCTGGGGGCAGCAAGTCGTTCACTTTTGCGGACCAACAGAAGTCATCTAGCTCATCCGATACGCAAGTGGCTAACGTGGCAGCCACGGAAACTGCAGTGTCCGCTGCAGCTCACCAAAGACCTACTCAGGTGCTTTTGGCAACGGCAGTTGTGGTTCTCGAGGACGACGTTGGAAATCGTCATCCAGCTCGCGCTCTACTGGACTCGGGATCCGAAAGCAATCTCATTACGGAGCGATTGAGTCAACGGTTACAGGTTGCTCGAAATCGGGTGGATATTTCGGTAGCCGGGATTGGTCAAGCGGCTACAAGGGTTCGGCAAAGGATTCGAGCGGTACTGCGGTCACGAATTTCTGACTTCTCTCGTGAATTGAACTATCTGGTTCTTCCAAAGGTTACGGTAAATCTTCCAACAGCCACCGTCAATACGGATACGTGGACTCTACCAAGTGGGATTCAACTGGCGGATCCTACATTCTTCGAACCGAGCGTAGTGGATCTCGTGCTAGGTATCGAATGCTTTTTCGACTTTTTCGAAACCGGACGGAGAATTTTCCTGGGGGAACATCTTCCAACCCTAAACGAATCCGTGTTTGGATGGATAATTAGTGGTGGCATTTCAGAACCAAATCGCTCTCTGCATATCAGTTGCAACATATCATCACTAGTTGGCCTGGATGAGTTAATTTCCCGCTTCTGGTCCTGCGAGGAGGTTGAGTGAGGCAAGGTCATCTCGCTAGAAGAAAAACAGTGTGAAGATAATTATGTCAACACGGTTCAACGAGGTTCAGATGGTCGGTACACCGTCTCACTGCCGAAGGTTGAAGATGCCATTTCACTGTTGAGCGAGTCTAAGGACATCGCATACCGGCGTCTCCAAGGAACGGAACGCAGACTCGCCAGGGATCCGTCACTACGTAAGCAATACAACGCTTTCATGGAGGAATACGTTAAGCTCGGCCACATGCGGGAGGTGGATGAAACTGAACTGGTGGTAAAACGGTGCTACTTCCACCCCACCCAGTGCTCAAGGAGGCAAGTACCACTACCAAAGTACGGGTGGTCTTTGATGCGTCGTGCAAGACGTCAAGCGGAGTATCTCTCAACGACGTCCTGACGACAGGGGCAGTTCTTCAGGAGGAACTTCGATATATTATTCTTCGCAGTCGGACATGGCAGATCATGATTGTCTCGGACGTAGAGAAGTGTTCCGTCAAATCCTCGTCTTCCTTCTGGAACGTGCCAATGCAATGTATTCTCTGGCGTTTTTCACCTACGGAGGTTATTAGGATCTACGAGCTCAACACGGTTACGTATGGCACAAAATCGGCACCGTTTCTGGCCACCAGAACGCTCAAGCAGCTAGCGATGGACGAAGAGAAGACATTTTCTCTTGCGGCAAGAGCGGTCCTTGAAGATACCTATATGGATGACGTAATCACGAGTGCGAATGACGTGGAAACAGCAAGGGAACTGCAGATCCAATTGAATAAGATGATGTCAGCTGGTGGCTTTCAGCTACGCAAATGGGCTTCAAACGGGAGTTCCGGAGGAAAACTTAGCCATTCGAACTTCGGATGAAATAAATTTGGATCCAGATTCAGCCGTTAAAACCTTGGGGTTGACCTGGATTCCATCTACGGACATTCTCCGGTTTCAGTTCACTATTCCCTCTCTGCACGCGGATGCAATATTAACCAAACGAAACATATTATCAGTGATTGCAACCTTGTTCGATCCTCTTGGGCTTTTGGGAGCCGTAATCACCACGGCCAAGGTTTTTATGCAGCGGTTGTGGACGATACTGGACGATAATAACCATACACTTAGCTGGGACCAGCCCCTACCTCCAACGGTGGGTGAGGCGTGGCGGCAGATCCACGTTCATTGCTTTTCAGATGCTTCGGAGAAAGCATATGGTGCCTGCCTGTATCTCCGCAGCATGAATAAGAACGGTGAGGTGAAGGTTCGACTTCTTTCATCAAAATCAAAGGTTGCACCATTAAAGTACCAGACCATTCCAAGACTGGAGCTCTGTGGAGCGCTTTTGGGAGCGCAACTTTTCAAAACGGTTTGAGAATCGATTAGGATTGATGCGAGCTGCTACTTTTGGACGGATTCCACGTGCGTTGGATTGAGGCTCCCCCAACGACCTGGACCACTTTTGTTGCCAACCGGACAGCTAAAATACAATCTATCACTGAAGGTTATCGGTGGTTCCATGTTCCTGGTACTCAAAATCCAGCAGACCTGATTTCCCGGGGAATTGCACCTCAAGATATCCTTGAAAATAAGTTTTGGAGGCAAGGGCCTACTTGGCTAGAGAGGAACTCAGATGAATGGCCGAGACCCCCGAATATTTCTTCAACAGGTGAAGAGGAAGCAGAGAAACGAAGAACGGTTATGGCAGCAACGGTTTCTACATTCGCTAAATTCAACAACGAGTATATTGGTAGATTTTCGTCTTACACTGATCTCGTTCGTCGCACCTACTGGTTGCGTCTGATGAAGTTGCTTAGAACACCATCCTCGGAAAGGAGCAACTCCGACGAGAGGTTTTCGGCGAGGAGTTGAAGGCGCTTTCCAAGGGAGAGACGGTTTCAAGAAGGTCACCATTACGTTGGTTTAACCCATTTGTTTCCAAGGATCAGTTGCTCAAACTAGGTGGACGGTTGAACCACTCTATGGAATCGGAAGAGGCTAAGCATCCCGTTGTTCTTCCAGCTCGACATCCCTTCCCGAAAAAAAAATGACAGTGAAATTTTCAGCAGAAACAATGCTCTAACATTAATTTTATTGTCAAAAATAAAAATGATTGTTATAATGTTGTACTCTTCCGAAAACGGCAAAACTGCTACCTAGCTGTACAATGAATGTACATAACAAAATGTTGTTACAATGATTTTTATCGTATTTTTCATTTATTTTATTGTTAACATGATTCGATCATGAACAATAATGAACAACTCTATTACAATAAAAATTGTTGTTACATTAAATATTGGTGTGTTTTCATTGTAGGTTACTTCACGAACAATAAAAATAAATCTGATTGAAGCATGCAGACTATGAGAGGGTCAGCAACACTGCCAATGTAATCAAGATAGGCGCTGCTCGCATGGCTCTGGCTTTGACAGTTCGTTTGGCTCAAAACCAGCCAGTCCGCGTCCGCTCATCTCTTATCCTAGACCCTCTCTAAAGCTGGGTTAAGATGGTTCAATTCAGCGTTCAACTCACTGAACGTCCAGAAATCGGACTTGCTCTATTCGTTGTCAAGTCAATTGAACGCCTACGACCAGATCGGTTTGAGTTGAATTCAACTCACCTGCCTCATCTAAATCCCGCTTAATGCAGACCTTTTCCGTGCAGTCAATAATCATACAATATAATAATAAAAAACTCCACCACTTGAAGATGTCAGGAATGAACTCTCAGGTGGAAGCATATTTCATGGGCGATTCTCTCCAGTAGAATGCATTTACTTATCAACGACGCTCAACCACCAAGGAGACGTGACCTAGAGAGATCGAGTGCAAGGGAGTTGGCCTCCATTTCTCACAAGTTCCGGATCGAATCTCATTCCATAACCAGTAAAAAAAGGACTCACCCGTAACAGACATACCACCCCCTTCCCTTCCCGGGGCGATGTTTTATTTTTTCGATTTATTTTTAAAGTCGATAAAGTAGATCTGTCAAGCCAACACATACACTCTAAAGTACACTGTTATTCTTTTTAATCAATAAATTCGCCAACCAACAGTAAAATAACAATAATATATAATGTTATTGAAAAAATATATATGGGAAAATCACGAAAATTTCATTTTTAAGATACTTAACAACCCCCCTTTTTTATTATAAATTTTCCATTTACCATGAAATTATCTGTTTTGTACAACATAAATCAAGGTAAATTTATTATAGACGTAACAATATAAATCATTGTTAAGACAATAATTTTCGTCTTATTGTTACATTTTTTTTTAATGTATTTTTGTTGTTATTTTTTTTTCGGGTTCACTCGATTAATCCTGCAACACTACCATGAGCGTCTACTTCATGCTGGACCTCAGCTGATGTTAAGCGTGATTCGACTTCGATTTTGGCCGTTGGGAGGCAGAAGCGTTGTCAAGAACATCGTTCATAAATGCCAGAAATGTTTTCGTTCGAGGCCGTCGACCATTCAACAATTCATGGGCGACTTGCCAGCTACACGAGTCACCGTGTCTCGCCCTTTCTCTTCCACTGGTGTTGATTATTTTGGTCCAGTTTATCTCCGACCCGTTCCTCGACGCGCCGCAATTAAAGCATATGTTGCGATCTTCATTTGCCTGTGCACTAAGGCGGTTCATTTGGAACTGGTATCAGATTTATCGACTGACCGGTTCCTTCAGGCGCTACGACGATTTGTGTCACGGAGAGGTCGATGCACGAATATTTACTCCGACAATGGCATCAATTTCGTCGGCGCACGCAATAAATTACAAGAACTCCTAAAACTGCTGAAGAGTCGCGATCATCATGACACTGTATCCAAGGAATGCGCCAGGGATGGTATACAGTGGCATTTTATTCCACCGAGCACACCTCACTTTGGAGGCTTGTGGGAGGCAGCTGTTCGCTCAACCAAATACCACTTGTTAAGAGTAGTAGGAGAAACACCAGTAACCCCAGAGGACTTCAGCACGCTGCTTACTCAGGTCGAAGCTTGCCTCAACTCTCGCCCTCTTACGCCTCTATCCGATGACCCCAACGACCTAGCGCCACTGACACCCGCGCATTTTCTGATCGGCTCATCCCTTCAGTCAATCCCCGAGCCTGACTTAACAGAGCTGCCGATCAACCGACTGGATTCTCTACAACTAACCCTGCAAGACTTTTGGAAGAGATGGCGCAGGGAATACCTCTGCAGCCAGCAGTTCAAATCGACGTAGGCAAGTTGGTAGTCATAAAGGACGACAACCAACCCCCCCATCCTGGTAGCGACGGTGTGGTCAGAGTTGTGACCCTTAAAACTGCAACAGGGTTTTTAACTAGACCGGTCGAAAAGCTTTGCATCCTGTCGCTTCCTGAAGAAGATGATAGTGCGAAGCCAAGTCAAACAGCCAGCCGATCATAACCTTTTTCCTTTCCACCATCCCATTCCGTCGAAGAGAATCTGCTTTCCATTTTCAGAAATTCTACGAATTTCAGGGTGGGTGAGGGTGTTGAAGAGTACAAAGAACCCGTCAAACTACAACCCTGTCAACATCACGCTACAATCGCCACACCAACTCAGATGGTCAGGGTAACAATATGATCGACTGTCTACTACCTACAAGCAACTAACCGAAACAATGTGATCACTACGCTCTCATCTTCTCCGCCACCACGGTCAAGATCGTCATCATCATCGTCATCATCATCATCATCACAGCTTTAATTCACACGGGAGTGATAAGGAAGGCCGGATAGTTGATGACAAGAGCGGCGGGAATTGCTCTGAGAGCCAACGACGAATAACATCGCATCGAGGCACCGAAGGTCTGTTGGACTGAAAGATACGGACCGACAACCAGTCCGCATCCACCTAGTCACCGAGACACACGGGCAGAAGACCCACGGCCGGTTTTAATTCGTTCCTTGTATTATATAATGTAGTAGTTTTAAGCCAAATAAATCCAGTAGTGATAAGTGAATAAATTAGTTTGCATGTTCCGTGATGTGTTATAAATAAATGGCATGTTTAAATTACCATCGCGAGTTACTAAACTGATTATGGAAATTCCCAATTTCGCTGTTTGGACGCTGGAGGAAACATCCTACAATTGAAGACATTGTGATGTGCATGGAGATGTAATCTATTGTGTGATTGGAGCCAATTCACCCGTTGATGTTGGGGGCTGGAATTATCCCGTTACCCACTGCTGAGCTATTCGATAAGGTAAACGAACATTCCCCCTTCAGGGATCCTACGGTTAAGAGCGCAGCTTTTAAGGAGCTCGTCGAAAAATCTCTTGGCGGGACGGCGAACGGAAGAGCCTTATCCCAGGAGTCAGTGGTCGAGTGCAGGGATCTGGACGAGATCACAACACAAGACAAGTTGAAGAGTGCGCTGAAGGTGCAATGCAACCTGGGAGACGTACCGATGGCAATTCGGTTGAGGAAGGCGTATGGTGGCATGCAGACGGCGTCGATACGACTTTCTTCGGACGCAGCTAACGAGCTGCTGAAGACAGGCCGAATCACGGTTGGGTGGTCAGTGTGCCCGTTGAAAGCTATTCCTCTGGTATCTAAGAAAATGGAGGGATGCTACAAATGCATGGACTTCGGTCACCAGGCGAGAAACTGCAAAGGCCCTGACAGATCTGATCTGTGCAGGAAATGCGGAGAGAAGGGGCACGTTGCAAAATACTGTACAAAGCAACCGAGGTGCATGCTCTGCAAAAAGGAAGACGGAAACGGCCATGTGACGGGAAGTTTCAGGTGCCCAGAGTTCAAAAAGGTGATGGTGGGCCAGCAATAATGAAGGTAACCCAAATAAATCTCAATCATTGCAACACAGCACAGTAACTGTTGTGGCAGTCAACAACGGAAACAAAGTGTGCCGTTGCAATCATTGCAGAGCCATATCGAGTCCCTCTCGATAATGGTAACTGGGTGGCGGATAGAGCAGTAATGGCGACCAAACAAGTCATGGGCAGGTATCCCATTCAACAAGTGGTGGCGGGCTCATACGAAGGTTTCGTGATCGCCAAAATCAATGGAATCTATGTATGTAGTTGCTACGCACCCCCACGATGGACAATTGAGCAGTTCCACCAGATGCTAGATGGGCGCACCGGAGAGCTCATTGGACGGAGACCAGTCGTCATCGCAGGAGATTTCAATGCTTGGGCAGTGGATTGGGAGAGCGAAAGAATGTATAGCCTGCTGGAAGCTCTGGCAAAGTTGAACGTCAGTCTGGCCAACTTAGGAACCATCAGCACCTTCCGCAAAGATGGTAGGGAATCCATTATCGACGTCACTTTCTGCAGTCCGTCGTTAGTGGCAAGTATGAACTGGAGAGTGATGATGTGGGTTCCTGATTACCTGTGTAGCATTAAGAAGTTACTTCCAGAACCGGGTTCTAGTATACGAGACGGACATGGGAGAGAAATCAATCCGGATCACGGCGGGTGTGCCACAAGGCTTCATACTTGGCCCAACGCTCTGGAACGCGATGTACAACGGTGTGCTAACGCTAGTAGGCGAGACGTTGGAAGAGGTGGAAATGCTGGCAACCAAGGCGATCGACACGGTTTCCAACTGGATGCAAGGGGCGAAGCTGCAGATAGCCCACCACAAAACGGAAGTGCTATTGGTCAGTAACTGTAAAGCTGTTCAGCGAGCAGAAATTACCGTCGGGGAGAACGCCATAGCATCAAAGCGCGTGCTGAAGTATCTTGGATAGATACTCGATAACCGACTAAGCATCAATAGCCACGTCGACTACGCATGTGAGAAGGCGGTGAAGGCCATCAATGCGATAGCCAGAATCATGCCGAACAACTCTGAACCAAGCAGCAGCAAGAGGCGTCTTCTGGCTAGTGTATTGTCGTCGATACTGTGGTATGGAGGTCCAGCCTGGGATGCAGCGTTGAAAACGAAGAGGAACCAAAAAAAATTGAACAGCACGTTCCGCCTCATGGCCATGTGAGTCGTGAGTGCGTACAGAACAATTTCGACGGAAGCAGTATGCGTTATCGCCGGTATGATACCCATCGTCATCACCTTGGCGGAGGACACCGAATGCTATATGCGAAGAGATACCAGAGATGTACGAAAAATGGTAAGAACGGAGTCGATGGTTAAGTGGCAACAGGAGTGGGACGCAGCCGAGAGCGGTAGATGGACACACAGGCTAATACCGATTCTTTCGACCTGGGTGAACAGGAAGCATGGAGAAGTCAACTTCCACTGGACGCAGTTCCTGTCTGGTCATGGCTGCTTCAGGAAGTACCTGCATCGCTTTGGACACACAACGTCACCCCTCTGTCCAGAGTGTGGCAACGTGGACGAAACGCCGAAGCACGTGGTTTTCGACTGCCCAAGATTTGAGGTAGTGCGAGTGGAGATGCCGGCCCTTCCCAAGCAACACGGGTTGTTATGCAAAAGTTGAAAATACATCTTCAAGACAAACTGTAGGTTTTAATCCCAAAAAGAATAACTTAAATACACCCTCAATTTTTTTAACAGCAAAACAAAAAAACTATTTTCTTGATTTTTTTAAACTGATCAGAAATTAGTGCTGATGAGTTCTTAAATTTCTGGATCGTTAATTATTTATGTTTTTATGTCTTTATCTTAATTAAATATGTTTTTATCTTGCCATCAATGCCCGAATCTTAGATGCACTTCGAAATTCATCGTGAAATATGTTGTTTTGCATCCAAAACTAAAGTGGGCCTGCTGAATTTTACAATATTTGAGAAATTATCTTTGTGATTCATCTGAAAATAACGCTCAATATGAAAAATTATAAAAAGAAGATCGACGGGAGCAAAAACGACGCATGAAAATAAAAAAAATAATCATACGGCATGATAGCGTAAACATCCCTCCATTTTATGTTAAAAAATTATGAATACGTTGGATTCCTGAAAAGTATTTAAAATTATTTAGCCGGCAATGTGAATGGCTGTTCCGACATCCTTCAAGCAACACTTTTCAATCCGACACAACTGCTTGTAAACAATGACTTAGAATATCGATTTTTCGTAACTCGTAACTCACCCACGCAAACTAACACCACGATCTTGTAGGGGAAATTTTCATATATCTGTCGGTGGTGTTAGTTGGGCGTTTGCGTGAGAAGTAACGACAAATAGACGTTCGAAACCAGTGTTAACAAAAGCAGCTGCGTCTATTTGAAAAGTTCCACTTGAAATATTGTATGAGTAGGAAGTTCAGATTTGGTACTATGCCATTGAAAAAACATTTGGGTGTGAAATAAACATGTGTAATACTTCAATACAATAGAAAACACCTATGAATAGTTATGGTGTGGTATTTACGACATCATTATAACCTTTTAAGAACATTAGAATCAGACAGTACAAAATCATAAATGAACAATTTCATTAGTTTGCTTGAAGAGTTCACGGTTAGCAGTAAAGTGTAGCTTAATTGCTCGTGTTGTTTTATAAAATAACAAAAATGACCTTTTCTGTACAATATCTAAACCTATTCTCACATTTGTCCCGTCACACAACATGATCCAACCAGCACCCAACACATTCAATTCGGAGAAAATACAATCGCCAATCTTGGTTGAAATTCCTACTCAGGTTGAGCAAACAACTTCGGAAGCTCATACGGATGATGTCAACTCGTCAATTACGGATTCTTTTAGCGTTCTGCTTCCTCCACCGACTCACCTACAATTACCAAAAACGCCGAGGTCTTCGACTCACCTACAATTACCAAAAACGCCGAGGTCTTCGTTGCACCAGCCGGGTATAACGTTACCAGCTGCTACGCTGATTATAGATAACCAAAAAACATATGACAGAAAAAATTGAGAACAAATGTTTACATTAGTAAAGCATTAATAAAACATCATTTGCCGTACACGTTTTTAATTACTACCAACGAAAATGCATAATTTTATAGATAAAACAGCTGGTTATATAAATCATTTCAAAAGCTCTTTAACAACCTTCTTATTGTGATGTTTTTATTTAGAATTCATAAAAGTCAATAAGGATTGAAATCAAACATTTAAACGACATTTATAGAACATGATCTGTCCAGTAATTTCAGAAAATTAGATGCAGAAATATTGTTTTTAAAAAATATCGTTATAGCTTTTACAATACAAAAGAAGTTTTTTTGTTACTTCTATATAACTTTTATACAACATGAGTTTTTATTTTTATTTGAAAACATGTTTTCTGTGTTACTTGGGTTAGCGCGAGAAATGTCGTCAGTGAAATGTGCCGGGATGAGAGGACGTGGAGCGTCGTCAGCAGGGCAGTGACGCAAATTTTGTCGGAGCTGCAGCGAAAATGGAAAGATGATCAGCGAGTTAGCAACGCCGGCTAGCTGAGCTAAAGAGAAGTGCTTGAGCACATCCCCCCCGACGAAATACTCTAGGGGAGTTCCGGGGGGATAGTGGCTAGAGGCGAGTAAGGTTTTAGTGGTTTAGAGTCCCACACTGTGCCAGAAGGAGAACCAACACGCAACACAGTGACAGGCCGGGCTTTTGAAGCTTTCCTTACTATAAAAGAACATACATACATACATACATACATACATACATACATACATACATACATACATACATACATACATACATACATACATACATACATACATACATACATACATACATACATACATACATACATACATACATACATACATACATACATACATACATACATACATACATACATACATACATACATACATACATACATACATACATACATACATACATACATACATACATACATACATACATACATACATACATACATACATACATACATACATACATACATACATACATACATACATACATACATACATACATACATACATACATACATACATACATACATACATACATACATACATACATACATACATACATACATACATACATACATACATACATACATACATACATACATACATACATACATACATACATACATACATACATACATACATACATACATACATACATACATACATACATACATACATACATACATACATACATACATACATACATACATACATACATACATACATACATACATACATACATACATACATACATACATACATACATACATACATACATACATACATACATACATACATACATACATACATACATACATACATACATACATACATACATACATACATACATACATACATACATACATACATACATACATACATACATACATCCAGGAGAGGAAGAGGAGTTGAAAAAAGTCAAGAACGACAAGGAAGACAACAAGGAGGAAGGCTGGCGTACCGTCGAGAAGCCAAAGGAGAAGTGGAAAAAACGGAAGGAAAAAGACATGAAGAAGAAAGCTGAACAGAAGAAGGTGATACCCAGGACTCGTCGGGAGCGAAGTAAGGGCGATGCTCTGATCGTCGAAGCTAAGGACAAAACGTCGTATGCAGCACTCCTCCGGAAGGTACGAGAGGATCCGGAGTTGAAGCAACTAGGAGAGAACGTGGTGAAAACCAGGCGAACCCAGAAAGGCGAGATCCTCTTTGAGCTGAAGAAGGATCCTGCTATCAAGAGCTCAGCCTTCAAGGAGCTCGTCGAAAAGTCTCTTGGCGAAGGGGCGAGCGTAAGAGCTCTATCCCAGGAGACAGTGGTCGAGTGCAGGGACCTGGACGAGATCACCACAGAAGAGGAGCTAAGAAGTGCGTTGAGAGTGAACTGCGATCTGGGAGATGTCCCGATGTCAATCCGCATGAGGAAGGCGTACGGCGGCATGCAAACGGCGGTTATACGGCTTTCGACAGCTGCAGCGAATAAGCTGTTGGAGACGGGCAAGGTCAAGGTTGGCTGGTCATTGTGCTCGCTGAAAGCCACTCCTCGGGTTACCAAGCAATTGGAGCGATGCTTCAAGTGCATGGGATTCGGTCACCAGGCGAGGAACTGCAATGGCCCTGACAGATCTGATCTGTGCAGGAAATGCGGAGAGAAAGGCCATATTGCAAGAGGCTGCACGAAGCATCCGAGGTGTATGCTCTGCAAAAAAGAGGACGGTAACGATCATACGACGGGAGGCTTCAAATGCCTAGCATACAAAAAGGCGATGGCAGGCCAACAGTAATGGAGGTAACCCAAATAAACCTCAATCATTGCGACATTGCTCAGCAACTGTTGTGGCAGTCGACAACAGAAACAAAGTGCGACGTTGCAATCATTGCGGAACCGTATCGAGTCCCTCCCGATAACGGTAACTGGGTTGCGGATAGAGCTGGGATGGCAGCTATACAAGTTATGGGCAGATACCCCATTCAAGAAGTGGTTGCGAGCTCATACGAAGGCTTCGTCATCGCCAAAATCAACGGAATCTTCATGTGTAGTTGTTACGCACCCCCCAGATGGACGATTGAGAAGTTCTACGAGATGCTTGATGGACTTACCGAAGAGCTGGTCGGACGACGACCGGTAGTCATCGGAGGAGACTTCAATGCTTGGGCAGTGGAGTGGGGAAGCAGGTGTTCCAATGCAAGAGGGCACAGTCTGCTGGAAGCTCTGGCAAAACTGGAAGTTATGCTGGCCAATAAAGGCACCAGCAGCACTTTTCGCAGAGATGGCCGAGAATCCATTATCGACGTTACTTTCTGCAGTCCGTCGCTGATGGCAAACATGGATTGGAGAGTGTGCGAAGGATATACCCATAGCGACCATCAGGCGATACGATATGGCATCGGTCAACGGAATACTGTGGCAGTACGGAGGACGAGAACTTGTGACCGAAAGTGGAAGACGAAAGCTTTCGACAAGGATTTGTTCGTTGAGGCACTTCGTGTGGACGGGAGTCCCGTAGATCTAAATGCGGACGAGCTGACAGAAACGTTAGTGAGAGCATGTGACACGACCATGCCGAGGAAACTGGAGCCAAATAACAGACGGCGTCCAGTCTACTGGTGGAACGAGGCACTTAGTACTCTCCGCGCTAGTTGTCTCAGAGCCAGAAGACGTGTTCAGAGAGCAAGAACGGAAGCAGACAGAGAGGAACGAAGAGAAGTGTTTCGAGCGGCCAGGGCCGCTTTTAAACGAGTGATTAAGCAGAGCAAGTCGAACTGTTTTAAGGAGCTGTGTCAAGACGCTGATGCCAACCCCTGGGGCGACGCATACCGAGTCGTGATGGCGAAGATCAGAGGTCCAACGATGCCCGCTGAAATGTGCCCAGAGAAGCTGAAAGGCATCGTGGAAGGACTTTTCCCGAAGCACGACCCAACAACCTGGCCACCTACACCGTACGGAGAAAGAGAGGGAGATAACGTCGAAATCACCAACGAGGAGCTCGTAGTAGTGGCGAAAGGATTGAAGGTAAAGAAAGCTCCCGGTCCGGATGGAATCCCCAACGTAGCGTTGAAAGCGGCGATCCAGTCACCCCCGGACATGTTCAGGATGGTGCTGCAGAAATGCCTGAACGAGGGTCACTTCCCTGACAGGTGAAAGATACAGAAGCTAGTGTTGCTGCCGAAACCAGGAAAACCACCGGGGGATCCAGCATCATACAGGCCTATATGCCTGCTGGATACACTCGGAAAACTCTTGGAGAGGATCATCCTAAACAGGCTGACGAAATACACGGAGAGTGAGCATGGATTGTCGGAGAGGCAGTTCGGATTCCGGAAAGGGAGATCGACGGTGGATGCAATTCGGACAGTGGTCGAGAGAGCTGAAAAGGCGTCCAAACAGAAGCGGAGAGGAGATCGATATTGCGCCGTCATAACGATCGACGTCAAGAATGCGTTCAACAGCGCCAGCTGGGAGGCCATCGCCGAAGCACTGCATAGAATGAGGGTCCCTGACTACCTGTGCAGGATCCTGAGGAGTTATTTCCAGAACCGGGTTCTGGTCTACGAGACAGACATAGGACAGAGATCGATTAGGATCACAGCGGGAGTTCCACAAGGCTCCATCCTTGGTCCAACGCTCTGGAACGGGATGTACAACGGCGTGCTAACGCTGAAACTGCCCAAAGGAGTTGAGATCGTTGGCTTTGCGGACGACGTCGTCTTGACGGTAACAGGCGAGACGCTGGAAGAGGTGGAAGTGTTGTCAACCGAGGCACTCGACATGATTGGTAACTGGATGAAAGGAGCGAAGCTGCAAATAGCCCACCACAAAACGGAAGTGTTATTGGTCAGTAACTGTAAAGCGGTACAGCGGGCGGAAATCACCGTCGGGGAGCACACCATAGCCTCGAAGCGTGTGTTAAAATACCTGGGAGTTATGATCGATGACCGGCTAAACTTCAACAGCCACGTCGAATATGCCTGTGAGAAGGCTTCGAAGGCCATCAACGCGATAGCTAGAATCATGCCGAACAACGCTGGTCCCAGCAGTAGCAAGAGGCGTCTTCTGGCCAGCGTGTCATCATCGATACTGAGATATGGAGGTCCAGCCTGGGTTCCAGCGCTGGAAACGAAGCAGAACCAAAGGAAACTGAGCAGTACGTTCCGGCTCATGGCCATGCGAGTCGTGAGTGCGTACAGAACCATCTCGTCGGAAGCAGTATGCGTTATCGCCGGTATGATCCCTATCGGCATCACCCTGGCGGAGGACAGTGAGTGCTACAGGCAGAGAGAAGCCGGAAGAGTACGGAAAGTTGTAAGGGTGGAGTCATTGGCTAAGTGGCAACAGGAGTGGAACACGACGGAGAACGGTAGATGGACACATAGACTAATACCGATTCTTTCGACCTGGGTGAACAGAAAACACGGAGAAGTCAATTTCCACCTAACGCAGTTCCTGTCTGGCCACGGCTGCTTCAGGAAATACCTGCATCGGTTCGGACACGCAGCGTCACCCCTCTGTCCGGAGTGTGGCAACGTCGATGAAACGCCGGAGCATGTGGTCTTTGACTGTCCAAGGTTCGAGGCAGTGCGAACGGAGATGCCCGTCCTTAACGTGGAGAATGTCGTTGATGAAATGTGTCGAGAGGAGGACTCTTGGAATGCCGTCAGCAGGGCAGTCACACAGATTATGTCAGAGCTGCAGCGTAAATGGAGAGAAGAGCAGCGATCTAGCAACGCCAGCTAGCGCTGAGAGTACGACAAGTGCATGAGCACAGCCACCCCCCGAAGTAGTCGCTTCACAGTGGTCCCGGGGGGATCCAGGCAGAGGAGAGAGTAAGGAATGGGTTTTAGTGGAGCTGCACTAGGCAACTAGTGGATACCACACCGTGCCACCTTCACTACAGGCCAGGCTTCTTGAAGCTTTCCTAAACCTTACTATAAAAAAAAAAAAAAAAAAAAAAACATACATACATACATACATACATACATACATACATACATACATACATACATACATACATACATACATACATACATACATACATACATACATACATACATACATACATACATACATACATACATACATACATACATACATACATACATACATACATACATACATACATACATACATACATACATACATACATACATACATACATACATACATACATACATACATACATACATACATACATACATACATACATACATACATACATACATACATACATACATACATACATACATACATACATACATACATACATACATACATACATACAGGGCTACAAATGGTGAGTTGACAACATAGCTATGGTTCTCACAAGTTCCTACCTCACGCCTCCCCGTGGTGTAGCCTGGGCAATGTTGTCCTTCTGACAATAGCAAAGTGAGGGGGTGCGACGCGAACACTGGCGCGATAACCATAACACGGCGATAGAGGAAATGCTTAGTCAACCCGCAGGAGTGCCAACCGGCACATTAGGATCGACGCCAGTAAGATCCTTATTACGACATACTGGACACGGCATGGAACTATGGACACGACACGGCACAATGGACTGGATACCACGCTACAGGGCTAAAAGTCGTGCTATTCTGCTCCCTAAGTAAAGAAGGGTGACACCTTGTTGAAATGGCGAGTGGGGTAATAGTGCGGCTCCCCTTGTCCCGCTAAAACCTTGGCAGGCCTCCGGATACGTTCAAAACTCGTCACCAATTGGTGATTGGTGAGTAGTAGGCTCAGATGTAACATTCCTGACTTACACCGATCTGGCTCTGAACACGGCCCCCATGAAGGACCGTGTCAACCCTAGCATGGCCTCCCTGCTTGCATAGATAACCATGAGATCACGATAGGAGACTACATACAACGAGTGGAGATAGCGGCCCGGAGGGGGGACCCATCAGAATGGATAACATTGGAGAAAAAAACAAAAAAGACGAAAACGAAAAAACCAAAAAAAATATGAAGGACGACGGCAAGACGCCAGATAGTGAAAACGGAGGAGCGAACGTGTACGCAAGAAGCGGAAAGCTGCAGAGATCACCAACGTCAAACCAGGTGACCACAGCGAGTTCCAGTAGTAGCATACCCCAAGTGGAACAGCATGGACCCCAAGGAGAGCAGCTAGGTGAGGTGCCATGCCAAATATTTACACCGAAATCCAGCAGTGGAAAACAGCAAGAATTGCAGCTTGGGAGAACCAAAATTACGGAGGTTAGAAGGAAGATCGAAGAACTCTATGTGTTCGTGAAGGATAAGAACAACATACACAAGGAGGTCAAGCTACTTGCGACGGTCATCAAATCCGGCATAGCTGTGGCAGATCGGGAACTGCAAGAATGGAGAAGAAGAGCCGAAGCGGCCGAAAAGGCTCTGCTTGAGGCCAAGGAGAATGCAATGCTGGCTGTAGCGCAGGAGACGCCGAAGGGACCAACGAACCCACGTCCGGAAAAAAAGAGATAGGGAAACGCCAGGAGACGAAGAGGACCCCAAAAAACACAAGGACGACGAATACGGGGACAAGGAGCAAGAAGATGGAGAAGACAATGATTGGCGTAAAGTCGAAAACCAGAAGGAGAAGAGGAAAAAACTGAAGGAAGAGGAAAAAAGGAAGATGGAACAGAAGAAGCAGGAGGAGGAGGAAAAGAAGAATGAAGAGGAAGAGAAGAAGAAGAAGACGAAAGAGAGGAAGAAGGAAGTCAAGAAGATGGAAGACCCCAGGCATCATAGGGAGAGAAGTAAGGGCGACGCTCTGGTTATCGAGGCGAAAGATAAAACGACATACGCAGCACTCCTCCGGAAAGTGAGAGAGGATCCGGAGTTGAAGCAACTGGGCGAGAACGTGGTGAAAACCAGGCGCACCCAGAAAGGCGAGATGCTCTTTGAGCTGAAGAAGGACCCGTCGGTGAGGAGTTCAGCCTTCAAGGAACTCGTTGAAAAATCTCTTGGCGAGGACGCGAACGTAAGAGCCTTATCGCAGGAGTCAGTGGTCGAGTGCAAGGATCTGGATGAGATCACAACGGAAGACGAGGTACGATGTGCGCTGAAGGTGCAAGGCAATCTGGGAGATGTGCCTATGACAATCCGGTTGAGGAAGGCGTACGGTGGTACACAAACGGCGTCGATACGACTTGCGACGGACGCAGCTAACGAGTTGCTGAAGACAGGACGAGTCAAAGTTGGGTAGTCAGTATGCCCCCTGAAAGCTATCCCTCGGGTTACCAAGTAAATGGAGAGATGCTTTAAGTGCATGAACTTTGGTCACCAGGCGAGAAACTGTAAAGGCCCTGATAGATCGGATCTGTGCAGGAAATGCGGAAAGAAGGGGCACGTTGCTAAAGACTGTATGAAGCAACCGAGGTGCATGCTATGCAGAAAGGAGGACGGAAACGGTCATATGACGGGAAGTTTCAGGTGCCCAGCTTACAAAAAGGCGATAACGATAACTGGGTGGCCGATAGAGCAGGGATGGCGCAATACAAGTCATGGGCAGGTATCCCATACAAGAAGTGGTGACGAGGTCTTACGAAGGTTTTGTGATCGCCAAAATTAATGGAACCTTCGTATGTAGTTGCTATGCACCCCCGAGATGGACAATGGAGCAGTTTCACCAGATGCTAGATGGACTCACCGTGGAGCTCACCGGACGGAGACCAATCGTCATTGGAGGAGATTTCAATGCTTGGGCAGTGGACTGGGGAAGCAGATGTACCAACGCAAGAGGGTATAGCCTGCTGGAAGCTCTGGCAAAGTTGGACGTCAGTCTGGCCAACGAAGGAACCATCAGCACCTTCCGCAAAGATGGTAGGGAATCCATTATCGACGTCACTTTCTGCAGTCCGTCGTTAGTGACAAGTATGAACTGGAGAGTGTGTGAGGAGTACACTCATAGTGACCATCAGGCGATTAGGTACAGCTTTGGCCAACGGATACCTATGGCAATGTGGAAAACGAAAGTAAGCAAGCGGAGGTGGAAGACGAAGGCATTCGACAAGGATCTCTTTGTAGAAGCTCTCCGGGTAGACAGCAGCGTCCCAGACCAAAGCGCGGACGAGTTGACCGAATCGTTAGTGAGAGCATGCGACACAACCATGCCGAGGAAATCGGAACCAAGGAACAGACGGCGCCCAACTTACTGGTGGAACGAGGCACTTAGCACCCTCCGCGCTAGTTGTCTCCGAACCAGAAGGCGCGTTCAGAGAGCAAGAACTGATGCAGACAGAGCAGAGCGAAGGGTGGTGTTTCGAGCAGCCAAGGTCGCTCTAAAACGGGAGATAAAGCTGAGCAAGTCGAACTGCTTCAAGGAGCTGTGTCGAGACGCTGATGCCAACCCCTGGGGTGACGCATACCGAGTCGCGATGGCGAAGATTAGAGGTCCAACGATGCCCGTTGAAATGTGCCCAGAAAGTCATCGTGGAGGGACTTTTCCCGAAGCACGACCAAATGACCTGGCCACCTACACCGTACGGCGAGGCAGAGGCAGACAACACCGAAGGTAGACAAGTCTCCAACGAGGAACTCGTAGCAGTGGCGAAAGGACTGAAGACGAAGAAAGCTCCCGGTCCAGATGGAATCCCCAACGTGGCGTTGAAGGCGGCGATCCAGGCGTTCCCGGACATGTTCAGGATAGTGCTGCAGAAGTGTTTGGATGAAGGTCACTTCCCGGACCGATGGAAGATACAGAAGCTAGTGCTGCTGCCGAAACCCGGAAAACCGCCGGGGGATCCAGCATCGTATAGGCCTATATGATTGCTGGATACACTCGGAAAACTCTTGGAGAGGATCATCCTCAACAGGCTAACGAAATTCACGGAGAGTGAGCATGGATTGTCGGTGAGGCAGTTTGGATTCCGGAAAGGGAGATCAACGGTGGATGCAATTCGGACAGTGGTCGAGAGTGCCGAAAAAGCGTCTAAACAGAAGCGGAGAGGAGATCGATATTGCGCCGTGATAACGATCGACGTGAAGAACGTATTCAACAACGCCAGCTGGGAGGCCATCGCCGAAGCACTGCATGGAATGAGGGTTCCTGATTACCTGTATAGCATTATAAGAAGTTACTTCCAGAACCGGGTTCTAGTATACGAGACGGACATGGGAGAGAAATCAATCCGGATCACGGCGGGTGTGTCACAAGGCTCCATCCTTGGCCCAACGCTCTGGAACGCGATGTACAACGGCGTACTAACGCTGAAGCTGCCCAAAGGAGACGAGATCGTAGGATTTGCGGACGACGTCGTGTTGGCGGTAGTAGGCGAGACGTTAGAAGAGGTAGAAATGCTGGCAACCGAGGCAATCGACACGGTTTCCAACTGGATGCAAGAAGCGAAGCTGCAGATAGCCCACCACAAAACGGAAGTGCTATTGGTCAGTAACTGTAAAGCTGTTCAGCGAGCAGAAATTACCCTCGGGGAGAACGCCATAGCATCAAAGCGCGTGCTGAAGTATCTTGGAGTCATATTGCGCCGTGATAACGATCGACGTGAAGAACGTATTCAACAACGCCAGCTGGGAGGCCATCGCCGAAGCACTGCATGGAATGAGGGTTCCTGATTACCTGTATAGCATTATAAGAAGTTACTTCCAGAACCGGGTTCTAGTATACGAGACGGACATGGGAGAGAAATCAATCCGGATCACGGCGGGTGTGTCACAAGGCTCCATCCTTGGCCCAACGCTCTGGAACGCGATGTACAACGGCGTACTAACGCTGAAGCTGCCCAAAGGAGACGAGATCGTAGGATTTGCGGACGACGTCGTGTTGGCGGTAGTAGGCGAGACGTTAGAAGAGGTAGAAATGCTGGCAACCGAGGCAATCGACACGGTTTCCAACTGGATGCAAGAAGCGAAGCTGCAGATAGCCCACCACAAAACGGAAGTGCTATTGGTCAGTAACTGTAAAGCTGTTCAGCGAGCAGAAATTACCCTCGGGGAGAACGCCATAGCATCAAAGCGCGTGCTGAAGTATCTTGGAGTCATACTCGATGACCGACTAAGCTTTAATAGCCACGTCGACTACGCATGTGAGAAGGCGGCGGAGGCCATCAACGTAATAACCAGAATCATGCGAAAACTCTGGACCAAGCAGCAGCAAGAGGCGTCTTCTGAGGTATGGAGGTCCAGCCTGGGATGCAGCGCTGAAAACGAAGAAGAACCAAAGAAAATTGAACAGTACGTTCCGCCTCATGGCCATGCGAGTCGTGAGTGCGTACAGAACAATTTCGACGGAAGCAGCATGCGTTATCGCCGTTATGATACCCATCGTCATCACCTTGGCGGAGGACACCGAATGCTATATGAGAAGAGATACCAAAGGAGTACGGACATTGGTGAGAACGGAGTCGATGGCTAAGTGGCAACAGGAGTGGGACGCAGCGGAGAACGGTAGATGGACACACAGGCTAATACCGATTCTTTCGACCTGGGTGAACAGGAAGCATGGAGAAGTCAATTTCCATTTGACGCAGTTCCTGTCTGGTCATGGCTGCTTCAGGAAGTACCTGCATCGCTTTTGACACACAACATCACCCCTCTGTCCGGAGTGTGGCAACGTGGACGAAACGCCGGAGCACGTAGTTTTCGACTGCCCAAGATTTGAGGCAGTGCGAGTGGAGATGCAGGCCCTTAGCTTGAGAAATGTCGTCAGTGAAATCTGCCGGGATGAGAGGACGTGGAGCGTCGTCAGCAGGGCAGTGACGCAAATTTTGTCGGAGCTGCAGCGAAAATGGAGAGATGATCAGCGAGTTAGCAACGCCGGCTAGCTGAGCTAAAGAGATGTGCTTGAGCACAGCCCCCCCGACGAAATACTCTAGGGGAGTTCCGGGGGGATAGTAGCTAGAGGCGAGTAAGGTTTTAGTGGTTAAGAGTCCCCAGAAGGAGAACAAACACGCAACACAGTGACAGGCCGGGCTTTTGAAGCTTTCCTTACTATAAAAAAAAACATACATACATACATACATACATACATACAGCATGGCCTCCCTGCTTGCATAGATAACCATGGGATCACGATAGGCGACTACATACAACGAGTTGAGATATCGGCCCGGAGGGGGGACCCAACAGAATGGAGAAAAACGGAGAAAAAAACAAAAAAGAAGAAAATGAGAAAACCCAAAAAAAATATGAAGGACGACGGCAAGACGCCAGAAATTGAAAACGGAGAAGCGAACGTGTTCGCAAGGAGCGGGATATTGCAGAGATCACCAGTGTTGAACCTGGAGGCCACAGCGAGTTCCAACAGCAGCAGTAAGCCCCAAGGTGAGCAGCAAGGACACCAAGGAGAGCTAGGTCTTATGCTAAGCCAGGTGTTCACACCGAAATCGAGCAGTAGCACACCCCAAGAAGGATTGCAGCTTGGGAAGACCAAATTGATGGAGGTCAGGAGGAGGATCAATGAACTCCATGACTTCATCAAGGATAAGAGCAACGTCCACAAGGCAATAAAGGAAATGGTGACGGGCATCAAATCCGCCATTATTGCTGCCGAACGTGAACAGGATGCGCTGAGGACGAGATCCGTGACTGCCGAAAGGGCGCTGATCGAGGCCAAGGAGAAAGCAGCAGCTGAAATACAGGAGACGCCAAAGGGACCTTGAAATCCACGCTCGGAGAAGAGGAAAAGGGAAACGCCAGGAGAGGAAGAGGAGTTGAAAAAAGTCAAGAACGACAAAGAAGACAACAAGGAGGAAGGCTGGCGTACCGTCGAGAAGCCGAAGGAGAAGTGAAAAAAACGGAAGGAAAAATAAGTGAAGAAAAAAGCTGAACAGAAGAAGGAGATACCCACAACTTTTTCGGAGACGAGCCAGCCAACGGCTGAAAGTCTCCTTAATATAAAAAAAAAAAAAAAAAAAAAAAAATCACCACAGAAGAGGAGCTAAGAAGTGCGGGCAAGGTCAAGGTTGGCTGGTCATTGTGCTCGCTGAAAGCCACTCCTCGGGTTGCCAAGCAACTGGAGCGATGCTTCAAGTGCATGGGATTCGGTCACCAGGTGAGGAACTGCAATGGCCCTGACAGATCTGATCTGTGCAGGAAATGCGGAGAGAAAGGCCATATTGCAAGAGGCTGCACGAAGCATCCGAGGTGTATGCTCTGCAAAAAAAGAGGACGGTAACGATCATACGACGGGAGGCTTCAAATGCCTAGCATACAAAAAGGCGATGGCAGGCCAACAGTAATGGAGGTAACCCAAATAAACCTCAATCATTGCGACATTGCTCAGCAACTGTTGTGGCAGTCGACAACAGAAACAAAATGCGACGTTGCAATCATTGCGGAACCGTATCGAGTCCCTCCCGATAACGGTAACTGGGTGGCGGATAGAGCTGGGATGGCTGCTACACATGTTATGGGCAGATACCCCATTCAAGAAGTGGTTGCGAGCTCATACGAAGGCTTTGTGATCGCCAAAATCAACGGAATCTTCATGTGTAGTTGTTACGCACCCCCCAGATGGACGATGGAGAAGTTCCACGACATGCTGGATGGACTTACCGAAGAGCTGGTCGGACGACGACCGGTAGTCATCGGAGGAGACTTCAATGATTGGGCAGTGGAGTGGGGAAGCAGGTGTTCCAATGCAAGAGGGCACAGTCTGCTGGAAGCTCTGGCAAAACTGGAAGTTATGCTGGCAAATAAAGGCACCAGCAGCACTTTTCGCAGAGATGGCCGAAAATCCATTATCGACGTTACTATCTGCAGTCCGTCGCTGATGGCAAACATGGATTGGAGAGTGTGCGAAGGATATACCCATAGCGACCATCAGGCGATACGATATGGCATCGGCCAACGGAATACTGTGGCAGTACGGAGGACGAGAACTTGTGACCGAAAGTGGACGACGAAAGCTTTCGACAAGGATTTGTTCGTTGAGGCACTTCGTGTGGACGGGAGTCCCGTAGATCTAAATGCGGACGAGCTGACAGAAACGTTAGTGAGAGCATGTGACACGACCATGCCGAGGAAACTGGAGCCAAATAACAGACGGCGTCCAGTCTACTGGTGGAACGAGGCACTTAGCACTCTCCGCGCTAGTTGTCTCAGAGCCAGAAGACGTGTTCAGAGAGCAAGAACGGAAGCAGACAGAGAGGAACGAAGAGAAGTGTTTCGAGCGGCCAGGGCCACTTTTAAACGAGTGATAAAGCAGAGCAAGTCGAACTGTTTTAAGGAGCTGTGTCGAGACGCTGTTGCCAACCCCTGGGGCGACGCATACCGAGTCGTGATGGCGAAGATCAGAGGTCCAACGATGCCCGCTGAAATGTGCCCAGAGAAGCTGAAAGTCATCGTGGAAGGACTTTTCCCGAAGCACGATCCAACAACCTGGCCACCTACACCGTACGGAGAAGGAGAGGGAGATAACGTCGAAGTCACCAACGAGGAGCTCGTAGCAGTGGCGAAAGGATTGAAGGTGAAGAAAGCTCC